>NW_013671461.1:0-14564 GCF_000517525.1 Limulus polyphemus | reverse complement strand
ATAATACAATTTTGCACAAATAATGGAATGTTATGCTACTACTTATAAAAATAAAATCTGAAATCCAATAAAAGATAAGTTCTGTATAATTTTTTCAATTCACAAATGTGATTTTTCCCTCACGATAAGACAAAATGGCCCCAGTAGGTAAGGGGTTAACAACATAGTATTCAAAAATGCATAAAATACACATTAAGATTTCTTAAAAGATTTCACTCAACTTTACTGTTCTATACTGCACAGTGGGCATTCTTTAACCACAGATGCATTGTGCATGACCAACTGACTGACCGATACATGGCTTTTATGATTATTACAATTTTATAATTTTTGATGACAATGTGATTAATTACAGTAAAAAGATTATAATTTAAAACAAAGAACTTAAATATATTGAAAATTTTTATTTAGATTAAACAATGGACTAACTAGTAAGATACACTAGTGCCACAATTATCTACTGTTTCTGTTATCTGCAATTTTCTGCTTCCCCAGAACAGTGAGGATAATTGAGGCACCAGTGTATATTTACTTACTTTTACAGCAACAAATGCATGCTAATGTTCACATGATATCAACAACCATTTGATAGTATTGCATGAACTAACTGCCTTTGGTCCCATCTGAGTCTAAACACGTGCACTGATTAGTTGAATTGAGAGAAAGAAGAAAAACAAAATGGCACAAAATTAGTAATGTGTTGTGCAACCACAGCAGTTGATTCATGAAAAAACATGAAGTGCTGAATCTACCATTAAAATCAAAGAAACAAAGTTTAACTTAGGACTCAAATAACATGAAAATTTAGCTCCAGACTTCCAAGAGTCCAGAACTGTTCTAGATTCAAGTTCTATTTAGCACAGCCATACATAAAAATAAAATGTGAGAATATACTAGGCACCATGATGAAATTTTTAGCCTTGGATTTGTCAAGACCTGATATATTTATCTATCTATATATATGTTATTACACAATTTTCTCAAATTTAGCTACTGGAGAAAGAGTCTACTGTTTAATGTTCTTTGAAAAATTTTAAACACATGATTCCAATAAACCTGGTTTGTGTTATTATGTGCTGAGCCCCTAAATTAAGTTTGAAAACATTAGATCATAAAAAAATCACTAATGATTTAATAACTGGCAATGTCTGGAATTCAATTATTACCACTGGAAATAACATTTTAAGGATAGATTTGTGTTATCTGACTCACCTTCTTCGCTCTGCATCCTGTGGGTCTGTTCCAGGTAGATTGACTGTAATCGAAGAAGAAGAGGATCCCATGTTATATTTCCTTACAGGTCTCTTGCACAGTTTGATTTTAACCAGAAACTCAAAAACAGCATTGCTTACCACAGCTATTGGAGGTTGAAGAACGTTTGGAAAAAAACTGCAAAATAAAATCTGGATTATCCCAAAGAAAAGATATAAGATGCAATGATAGTTTAAAACTCCTGTATACATTTGATCTGATTTTGTGATGCATGGAAAAATGCACCTTATGATTAATTTTTGTTTCACTATTATGTACGATATTATCAAAACTACCCTAACACAGGGCTTTCTAAGTACGCTATAAATACATTTCAAAAATTCCTTTTGCATTCAGAATCAAAGTACCAAAATATTATCACCATATAAAGCAATTTTGCTGACCAGTGGTTTACATTAAGAAAACTAAACAATAATTTGTAAGCTCTAGGTACCATAAACTCAGCTCTTTCTTGTGGTTATAAACTTATCTGTTTAGCCACAGAAAGTTGGTTAGCAAACATTCTTAAATGTCAAAGAGGAGAAGAGCTTCCCTGATAGGTTTGACACATTTATTACTATCTCAGTAAATCAAGAAAGAAGGAGGTTTAAATTTTAGATCCTTGCTTGCAATTATGAATAGTATATGTTTCCTAATTAGTTAAAAACTGCAACTGTCTATTTCTGATGTAATAAAATTCTGAAATAAAAAAAAATCAGTGTTCAGACACATCAAATGACACAGAAAAATGAAGAGGAAGAATTATTTATTTTTCTTTTGGAAATTAAAATGTACTCAATATGCATGCACTAAGACAGTTGCCATCCACAGAAGTTTTGCAGTGAATCATTCTGACCAATGACTGCCATCTCTGTTGGTCAAATAGCTTTCAAACACCCTCTGATCAGTTTTCACTAATTAACAGAAATGTTGGATTTAACCTCTTGGGTAATATCTTTTATATCTTCAGTCATAACAGGTTGCAGTTGATCCCTTATATAAACACTCATTTTATCTCTTCTTTTAAAAATCTATCACTATTAAATGACTTATAACTGAAATTTCAAAATAATTAATACTATTAGTGTTCTCCAAATCTAAAAAGTTTCAGTAATTCCCATTATATGATAGCCTATCTCAACTTGAACCCTGAACTCATAATAATAGTAATTATGCTTATTTTTGAGTGTACTCTTTAGATTTGATACATGTATCTTTCAGATTATTATTTAACTTAGGCTTTCTAATCTAGAAAGTTCTCTCTGTACTTTTAATTTTATACTTGTGCTTTTTGAATAGCATTTCTCTGCACGTAGGTTTATTTATACACCTAGTTTGCAATGATCAGTAAGGTTAGTTCCTTAATTTAAGATGCACATTTATAAATCAAACATTTCATCATAAGTATGAATTCTACAATTTGCTAGTTTTAGTCTACAGAAGTGTCTATAAATTGATAAAAATTCATATACTTGAAAATATTCTCCATTTTAAGTTACAAAGCCTTTTATTATTAAGTGTATAGCAGATGATTCAATGATAAAGGTATTTAATATATAAGTATTGGGTGACTAATTAGTAATATCTGGTCAACAGAGTACCATTTAGCCCTTCAACACCCAAGTAAAAATTTAAACCCACCCTTTATTTTTCTTAAGTCCAGCCTTGCCTAGCTAGACCACATAACATTTAAGAGGAAACATGGGGCCTGTTGGTCCATCAATGCAGTTCCCCTCCATTTCAAAAAACAAACAAACAAATCCAGCCATGATAATTTAAATATCTATTAGGCATTCCTTTAAACTTCCTTAAAATTACTGCATCCACCACATCTGAAGACAACCCATTCCAAAGGCTAACCACCCTGTTAGAAAAATAAAACTGTCTTTGCTGAGGAAGATTTCTACCTGCCAAAATTTATATTTGTGCCCCATCAAAAAAAAAGATTCATTGACATTTATTTCCATAATAATAATCTGACACATTCAATCTAACTCTTCTTTTTTTCAAGAGAAAATTTCAGACATTTTAACCAATCTTCATATGACAATCTTACCATTCCAGGTATCATCCTGATAACCCTCCTTTGAACCATTTACAACAATTTAATGTCCTTCTTAAGATATGAAGCCCACAGTCAAGCAATATACTCCAAATGAGGCCTAATCAATAACCTATACCATTCCAAGTATCATCCTGATAGCCCTCCTTTGAACCATTTACAACAATTTAATGTCCTTCTTAAGATATGAAGCCCACAGTCAAGCAATATACTCCAAATGAGGCCTAATCAATAACCTATACAATGAAATGATAACCTCTTTAGACTCAGGTTTAATATTTCTGTAAACAACCCCAAAATCGAAGTTGCTCTACCACAAGCAACAGCACACTACTTGGATGGCTTAAAACACTGATGAACTTTAACTGGATTTTATTCCCATCAAAATTTAAGGCAATTTTATATTTCTAGTAGGTTGATTTAATTTGTTGAATGATATGCCATACACAGTAACAGCAGTCAGAACTTTACAGTTTAAGAAAGGAATCAGTGATTTCCTGAAAAATAAAGGTTGGTTGGATTTAATATGGAACAACAGCATCACAAAAAACATACTTAATGTATGTTTCCTAACAATCTCATTCCACCTTCAGCAAGTAGATCTAAAACATCGAGCAAAATTCAAGTAACATGAATTTGCAAGGTATGTTTAAATATTTATGTTTCTATAGGGTGAGTGTACAAGGAAAGCCTTGAAGGATCAAATAGTCTCTTCCTGTCCATATTGTTATGTTAGCCTGTCATTCCAAATCTTACACTTATGTCTTCTGATCCTATTATCTTTAGAATACAGCACAAAAAAATCACAGGCTTTTATCCTATCTACAATCCAGATTGTCATGATATAAAAGACTATTTAGTGTAGGTAGTATTAATTAATTATCTTGTGAGTTAATATTTCACGATTGTTTAATTCTTTGTTTATAATAAGAGAGTTAAAAGCAGACAATTATCAGAAGTTGTGTTTATAATTCATTGATGTTGAGGATATAGAGATTTATAGAAGGCGAGCAGAGGATTAAGTAATAAATATATAAATAGTGTGAGATGAGCAGGAACAGCAGGCAGACAGAACAGATGAGAAAGTAAAGTCACGCAAAGTAGAAGTTCAGTCAAAGAAAGTTAAACGTAAAGTTATCTGTCGTGGGAGTGAAAGGCCTAACAATTAATATGTTAAGAGTAAAACTAACAGTTTTAAAAGAGACAAGAAGTATAGTTTATTTTGTTAAAAGTGAGTTCTAAAGTAATTGAATCAGCCTGAGTGTACTTGGACAAAAGGAACAGGCGATATATGTAGTACGAGGACCAGACGATTACTGGTAGGGACGTATACGACTATGGTAACTCACTCTATATTTGTAAGTGAATTATATATGGAATATTAGTGTGATAGAAATAGAGAAATGTAGTTCAGCTTGTCAACTGAAAATCTAAAGCACTTGAATAGGCCTAAATGGATTTTTGACAAGAAGTAGAGAACTATATATAGTGTTTATGATATGTCTATGATCTCTATAGAGTAAAGAATTTGTTGTACATATGTTTCATTAGTTCAAATATATATATATTATTTTGAAAACAAGTGGAGTGCATGCTGTTCATTTATTTTTTGAATTTATCGTCAACAAGTCACAGATACCTACTGTAGAAGAATCCTTAGCCCCTCACCCATATTATTCAACCTACTTACTAAATACTACTACTATATATAATATTAAGAAGAATAAGCCCATTATTTTGACACAGATGATCTTGTAAACTTCAATACTACAGAGTTACCAACACTTATACATCCGGACCCATTCTTATGCTTACACTTATTAGTAAAAAAAAAAAATCATGTTTTAGTCAAATCAGCAGCTTTCTAACACACACATTGTGGTTGGTTGACCAGATGAAACCAGGTCAAATTCAGCATTACATTCATCCATGAAATAAACCTTTTTACTTGACCGAAAAAAAATTTTCAGGACTTGTAGTATGTTATCATGCACTGAAATTTTATTTTTTCAAGTCTCACTCAAACAGGTTCCTAAAAGTTAGCAGTCCTGTTAATATCACATCTTATTCTTTATTCTCCAAGAGAAAATAAGTTAAAGATATCTTAGTCTATCCCTATAAGATAAATTTATCATGCAGACAACACAACTGCATTGTTTAATATTTAGAAACAATAAAAGATTCACTTATCAGTCACCTGTTGCAACAATACATAAGCATGTTTCCGAAAACTTTCTTAAGTGTTTATATATAATTATGCAATTACTCCAATTCTTTATAATCAACCAAGGGAAGAAAATGAATAATCTTAAGCACTTACAAAGTGTTTCCCACTACAGAAGTAAGACTAAATGGTGTATAATTTCCATAGCAACTCTTATCTTTTCCCTTTAAAATAAGAGTAATGGCAGAAACTCTCCAATCACCAATCATCTGACCAGTCTATTGACTGATAAAAGAGAGGCTCACTTATCTGATATATGATCTTCTTTAAAACCCTGCAGTGAACATGAATTGGCTAGCCACAATGCTGGCAATACCACATTATCTTACTCTGGCTAAGTGCATGAATGATCAACTCTTCTCATGAGATTCAAAGTTGGATGAAATTGAAAACAGATACACTTTTATATGTGCTTGTATTTTGTTCGACAAATATCACTACTGGCATCTCTATTTTGAGGGGAATTGCAGCATCAAGAATTAAAAATATAAATTTTACTCATTAATATTCTTCTCTTTAAAACCATACATTTATTGCCTCAACAAGTGGCTTGATATACTACTTTAATTGTCTGTTTTATATATTTAGAAAAGGGGAACAGTTTGTGACCATTCCAGTATAAGATTAATAGAATTCTGAGTTATTGTTGTAAAAAAATTCTTTGCTTTAACAGATATTGAAAAGGAAATATAAATATTCTTGTTTTCCTCTTGGTTTTTCATCATGAATGTCTGCAGAAGAACATTTTTTTGGAGGGGGGATCTGGCATTACAATCAAAAAGAGGAGACAGAGTAATTTTCGTTGAATGATAGCATCAAATTTTTACCTAGAGATTTTTGTAAACTGGTTCAGGATTATCTGATATGTAGCATTAGAAATAAGTGATGTTGAGGCATAAAGTTTTTTGTTATACAGAATAGAAAGTTAACAAGTAAATGTTGCTACTTTAAGTTGTTAATGTTGCAGTTCTCCACTTCTTTTCTCTCAAAAATAAATAAATAAAGATTTCAAAATTAGAAGCAGTGAAATTTGCTGAACAATATAGTTTTTGGTCTGGCCTAACCTTATTTTTGTAATAATCAAGAAAATTTGGAATGTAATTCAATTCTAAATCTTGTGAAGATTGATTACTCATGTAAATAACCTAATTAAAATAAAACAGCACTACCATCAGTGACAGTAATCACTTTCAACACCATTGGCAATGTGGATAACCTTGGCAAAGAAAAAAACTGTCTGATGCATCATGTGTTTTTAATCTTTTTAATTATATGAACAGATTAATATATATAGATGATTCAGGCCAATTCCTAAATTTCCCATAGAATACTAAAGGTTCAATAGTCATTACTGCTAAATTTGGGCTGATTTTTAGTTTTGACCTAAGTTGATAGCTTGTTTTGATCAAAATATACATTTCCTATAGTTCTGCAATTCATCCAACCTATCTGTCAATTTAAATATCTTAAACTTATGGCATTTATCTTTGATTTTTCTTTTTTACATCTTTAGTAAGCCATAATGTATATTTTAGACTAAGCAAATTCAGAAATGGTACCAATTTATTACCACATAATGATTTTTATGAATCTTCTAACAGTTATATATTACTTGGGGCACTTTTTGAAAGAAATACTGCTAGCTTGTAAAGGAATATTATTACACAAAAAATTTACAATTCTCAAATTTTACTAATATACTACAGTATGTTGAAAATTAAATTAAATTGTTGTGAATTGTATTTATATTATTAAATATACTACAAAACTATGTATGTTGTTACTTTAAATAATATTTATATTTGTTTCATAAATACACTGACAACTGTATGTAAAAAAGAATAATGGTAGCAACACAATAACAGACTGTGTATTTGTACTGACTAATAATAATATCATTAGATTTTACAAGTTGGAACAAAAACACTTCAGATCAAAACAGATTATTTTATATTTATAAATTGGTTATCACCTTGCAATTGTAAAACTTTCTGCCATATCTCCCCTTGTTCCATTACTGTGATGCTGGTAAAATCTTAGGTAAGCCCAAGAAGTTAGCAGTCCTGCTGTGTGCATGACTGGGTAAGTTCCTCGGAGTAGTCCTACTAACCACAGAACCAGGCTTAAAAGCAGAACATTTAAAGGTACATTTCTATTCCTTAGTTTTCCAAGTGGAGTTGACACTAGCACGTGTTCAGGCATTATCTGCTTAACTGCAACTGCAACACCTGCACAGTATCCAGCTAACCCATGGATATGAACCAAAAATAAAAAGTTGGGGTCAGATGTAACTGTGTATAATATAATGTAATATGTTACGGACAAAAAAGCAACAAACGTATTCACAATTGCAAAGAAAGTCAACATTTCCATTGCACCCCATAGTGGTTCGATAAGTTTTCCACAAAGTCCAACAGTAATTATATCAGCAAGAACAAGCCAGAATCTATTCTCCAAGAAGCAATGTGTAAACGCTGTCCACACCCAGAAATTTGGAGGAATAATAAAACCTGGTGTTACGCTAATGGCATTCACAGCTGATTCACTGAAAGATAAAAAATAGCACAATATTACTGTAACACAAATACACTTGACTACAATACTACTATTCCCTAACGCTGCGCTGAACTGTTGCTTGATATATGGAAGATTGCGCTGAATAACTACTACAGATGCCATGTTGAACTGGACGCTGACATCACAAATGTTTTTTAGTGCTCTCTATCGGGTAGAAACAACTAAAACAATTTATACCAGAAACGTAACAATATTTTAAAGAATGTCTTCAAACATTCAATTTTAAAATGAAATAAATAAATTTTCACTAATAAATGTTTACACAGTTTCATCTACAAAAATAAATAACATATTTTAACATATCTGGCTAAGGCTCAATGTAACAAAAATCAATGACAAAACAAAATAACATTTTGGAATTACATAATGTTTAAAGTCAAAATTTACGTACTGTAACTAATCTTGCGCCAAAAACAAATAAAGGTTAAGGAGCGTGGTTACCACGAGGTTTATATAGCAGATAAAACTTCGCGGTGGTTATCTCACCTTCCACAGAAGATGTCACAGGAAAACTGTGATTTAGTGCCTTATTGTGTGTGCCCTGTTGAGAACAATTGTGTAGAGCAGAGGTTCCCAAACCTTTTTCTCTGACGACATCCTAACTCACTCTGCCACATGCAATATTTTTGTAAAATTGGTTTTATGTTAGTCTTCGTTTGGAAAGATTCTCGTGATACAGAGTTTGGAAACCACTGGTGTAGAGATTAGGAGTGTCTGTTTTAACTTCATGGAATAACTAAGGGTGAGGAGTACACTTTGTGAAAGATGAATCTAATGTGATGTCTATGCAAAGGTTGAATGTTTTGCATTAAAACGATATCAGATATACCAGTCAGTAAATCACGTGACAATCATAGCCGATATAAAGTCGTGACGGAATTGAATTTTCAGAACTATATTTTGACATTTACGTTTTATAGGTAGTGTGATGTCACCAAAGATTTATTTTTGGGGGGTAACAGCCCTATCCAATGCAAAATATTGTTACGTCTCCGTTCGTTAGTTGATTTTCCGTAACTTCGTTCCCACGAAACTTTAGCGACACAAGTCATTTCTAAATAAAACTGGTTTATTCTTTCCGAATATAACTTTACCGATACACTTATTTTCAACAGTCGCTCTATAACAAACGCTATAACAACGAACTTCAACAATACTTTCTGACTGCAGTTCAATTACTCACTACCTACACTCATTGTCCCGTCACGTTGTGAGCGTCTTATATATATACCAGACTAACATATATCTAGTAAATGCTAGGGCATTCACGAAGGAACAGGATATTTCTAGAAAATAGGTGGCGTGACACTAGTCACGTGACCTCGCTGACGCAACAATATTAATACAGCTACAGTACAAAGATGTGTTCAGATCAGGCCTTGAAATTTCCAAAATCGCATTTCCCTTATACTTACTGGCATTGGGAAACAAAGGATTATGGATCGCCCCAGATAGATTTGCAATAAGCTATACCCCAACTGTAGTAAGCAAAATCCAGCATCTTATAGTAGGTGAGAATCCATAAACACAGAAGTCAGTGGCAAAAGCCACCCACTTTACCAGCAACAGTATGCAACATAATCAAAAAGAATCTCCACCTGGAAAAAGAGACAAAAGTCATGTATACACATGTTGCTTTGATAATGTATTGCTCAATCATTAAATACCTCAAAGAGCTGGAAAATAATATGGGAATTTATGCTGTTGCATATAAAGGCATACTAGTAAAGTCGCCAGATTCACAGAACCAAGCTCAAAAGCAGAAACACTTAAATGTCAATTTCTATTCCTTAGTTTTCCAAGTGGAGTTGACTGTAGCACGTGCTCAGGCATTATCTGCTTAACTGAATTACAATCAAAGTCTTGATGCAACTGGACTGTTGAAAGAAACACTGGGAACTACTGCTCTGTAAAGATTATGGAAAACAGGAAGGATGGAATGATGGAGACTTCTCTTAATGAATATCAGAATATGTTGGAAATAGCTTGGGGTTTCACCACGTTAGGCTTGGCTCCTTCATAGTGACAGTTTGAGCTAGATGACTTAAGTAAGTATAAGACTGCTTTTAGCAAAAAAGATAAAGTGTATAAATTCTTACTGTGCCATTCACCATCTGTGGTGTACCAGCAACTTTTCAGTAGCTGATGGAGCTTATATTGACATGGCTGCAATGGTAAAATTGCTTGATTTGTCGATAATATATTTATGTTTCCAGAGATTGCAGTCATCAAAGACTGGCTCAAATCAATGTCAAAATGAAAGATCCGTAACTTGCAAGTTTTATATTGACTTTATATATTCTCTAAGACAGTTGCGTAATTTTCTGCACTGGCTGAAATTGAACTGCATTTTAGGTGGAGTGAACACTGTGATCAACCACTTCAGTCATTTCAATTTGCTTTAACTGAGGTTCTGTTGTTAGGATATCCAGGATTAGACTGTCCATTTATCCTGGATACTGCGGCCAGAGATAATGAAATCAAAGTGGCATGTCACAGTTGCACAGTAGAATAGAACGTGTTATTGTGTATACTATTTCTGCATTGGTGATTCAGAAAATGTAGATTCTGTAAGACAAAAAATAGATGCTTGACTTCGTATTCGTCAAGCCTTACCATTAAAACTTAAATAGAAGGAACTTCACCATTCATGTGAACTATGGGTCACTGATAAGTTTATGAAGATTGAGGAACAGAGTGTAGATGTACATAGCCTGTGACACTTACAAAAACAGTTAAAAGTGTATTATAATGTGATGTACTATTGTAATAAACTACTGTGTTGTGATTCTAAATCTGTGATGCAGAAAATGGTCTCAGGAGTTCTCAAACAAGAAGTTTTTCAGTTTTTGTATAATGCAATGACTGGTTGCCACAGGGCGTTTCCCCAACTTGTGATAACCCATGAAAGCAATGTTTGTGACCACAATCACATCAAGGTTTTGAGTGATGGTGCAAACACTGTATTGTGTGTGTGCTGCCCAGAGTAAAAATTAGCTAAACTTGGTTAAAGTCTGACAGAGAGCTATAGGTTCTCCATTACGGAGAATAACCTTGAATATAGCTGGCTCTCTTCTAGAGACCAAATGATGTAATTTGCATGTACTGTCAACTACTTCAACAATTTAGCTAAGTTATTCATTGGTTGATATTTTAGCACAGTCCATTGCTGATATGTTTGCTGAACAATGAATAGTATGATTTTGTTCACCCGAAGAAATTCATATACAAAAAGCGAGTAATTTCACAGCCAATTATAACTATTTGCAGAGTTGTGTAAGAGCTAGGTGTGGAAAAGATATAAGCTATGCTCCGTCAGCTGCAATCTGATGATTTTGCGAACAGGTAATTTTTACTATCGAAAGGATGCTTGCACAGTTTGATAATCATGATTGAATCGTCTAGGATTAACACTGCCATATGCGTTAATGGCACATTGTGCAACAAAACCAAGATTGGTTGGTCATTTATCAGACTTTTTAATGTTTAGCCAAGAAATATAGTTTCCTGTAGAAGTGATGTATGGTCCATCAATATAACAGATGTAACACATTTATTACAGAGATGTGTGAAAGTGATTGAGATCTATACTAGTTGTTAAACATTAACCTTAACATCAGCAGCTAGATAAAGCTTATTATAGCAGAAGAAATGCTATGATAAAATAGTAAAGGAAAAGAGAGACAGGGTATGGTAAAAGTACATGCCAGTGGCATGGATGCAATTCAGTTCCAGCTGTACTGACTCTTATCTCATTCTTAAAAACTCAATCTACCAAGCAGTATTTCACAAGATTTGCATTGTGCATGTTAAAAACATTGACAAGCTAAAGTTTCAAGTGCTGGTTAGATAACAAACAGAGATGTAAATTAATGAGTAAGAGGAGAGTGAGGGCCATGTTATGTATAGTCTTGATCTAAGCTAATGAGGAAGAAGATTGTCAAAGTACTTATTGGCAGTTTGAGAAGTGTCAGATGACATGCTTGGTGATAAACCAGATGTCGACACTGACCTCCTGATCATTTTGGTTAGGAATATCTGCCTGACCAGCATTTAGATTGGTTGGTTGACCAGTATAGAATAAAAGCCAAAAGAAAGTGTCTTTCTTTACTTTTCGAGCTATCAAGTGGTATTTTATGGTAGTTTGTCTACAGGACATTGTGTAATTATAATTTTATTATTGCATAGTTATGATACCTGATATGTTGCCTAGAACAATGACAGTCTGGCTAACTGGAAGTTGTCAATTTTCATACAACAGGCCTTTTTTAAATATGCCTACTACAGAAACCCTCTATATCACAAACAATGGCTATTAACTTTCTTCACATGGGCATGGTCCATTTTGACGGACCATATGACCTTTTTGTACGATTACATTTTCATATAGTGTTTATATTTTCACGAACTTTAGCAGTCTTTAGTAAACGTTATAAGCCTTTCACAATTTGATTGACCTCGTAACCACCAAAAAAATCGCAATAAATCTATATTACTCTCCTTTCTATTCTAGAATGACTTCAAATGTAACGTGAAACTACATTCGTTTATCCTAAGTAGCTTTAAACTCATAACAGTATACATCTATTTATAATTACATTTTATTGTTTTATTGCCCTAGGTAAATTGAACAACAATAATAATATAATAAAAATATTTCACGAGGCACGCATGCAAGCAGCTCAGAGTAGCTCATGGGTAATGTAATTGGATAGGTAACGTGAGCTGCACATTCCCCAAGTGATTTACATCTTATAATGGCGCGAACAATGGTCAATCCCACTATTTGTTGGTAAAAGAATAGCTCAAGAGTGGGCGGTGGGTGGTGATAACTAGCTGCCTTTCCTCTAGTCTTTCACTGCTAAATTAGGTATGGCTAGTGCAGATAGCCCTCATGTAGCTTTGCTAGAAATTCACAACAACAACCAACCAAATCTCTCTCATGTTTAATTATATATTACCAGTAGAAAGTCAAGGCTTTCATTGATCAAATGAGGCATTGTATAAAGTTATGTTCTGAACAAATTTCACTCAGAGTACAAGATCCATTCCCGTGGGAAAATTAATGACTAGCTTGGATGCATTTGTAACGGCTCTTGTTAGAAACCCAGAAAATTTTTGAGAGGTAGGGAAATTGTCTACTTTTTTCATGCTATTATTCTATGATTTTTGGTGTATTGTTGAATTAAATAAAACTTATTTAATGCCCAACTACCATTCGTATAAAAAGTAGGGTTAAGTGTCATCGATAGTCGACAGCAAAAAATAAATAAAATACTTGGGTAAGAACTTTATTTCTTGTTTTTTATGTATATTTTTATTTATTATTATAAAAGTAACTAAAATGTAAAAATAGAGATCTCTTTAGTTTATTAAGGTTAGATTTTCACATTATAATGCCCCCATGGCTGAAAGGGTGATCATATATGGTGGGACGGGGATTCGAACCCGCGACCCTCTAAACACATAGCTATGGCGGGACCGTAAGAGAGAAATATTAACAAATTCTGAAAGAGAGGATGTGACAGATGGGTGTGGCAGGAGGGGTCTGATTTTTTATTCCATAGATCTGTAACCAAACAAAATTGAAGGCTATACAAATTATGGTTTGTTTGAACAATGACGATTTTATAGTGAGTAATTTACGTTTAATTCCGTAGTTTCGGGGGGGGGGATAAAATAGAGATGAGGGGATACCTAGAGAAAAGTGTCACGTGTGCCACACTAGGGGAACTCAGGATTTTTTTAAATATTGTCTTATAAAGTTAAGAACTTAAAACTTATATACTATTAAAATGTGGATTATTAGCTAAGATTTTGTGCGATATTAATTGGTATAATGTAAATAAAAAGTAGTTTGATAAAATTTTGAATGTAAGACACAAAAACATTGTGTCATGCGCAGTATAGGATACCTGGGGCGATACAATTAAATGATGATTCCCTATCAATCAGAACTGACATGAGCAATAAAGCTATCATGGAACTACTTCAGTGTGTTTGTGTATGTATACAGTCTACCTACTTCCAGTACAAAAACACATTCTATAAATTAACAGAGGACTTTGTAAGAGCTTTCTGCTTCCTCAAGTTTTTTTTATCAGAATACTCAACTTCACAGAAAAACGACCTAACTTCTTAAATGTAAATCACACAGAATTTAATTCACCATTCGTGGACACTCTCATCATCAGATGTGATGATAGATTCACAACTCTAGTATATAAAAACCAGCTCATATAGACTTTCTTTATATTTTGTTTAATAATTTATGTCCCCCAGTGAGACAGCGGCAAGTCTTTGGATTTACAATGCTAGAATCAGGGGGTTTGCTATAAGAATACACACACACTTTTGTAAATACATTTTTGGCCCGGCATGGCCAGGTAGTTAGGGTGCTCGACTCCCAATCTGAGGGTCGCGGGTTCGAATCCTCGCCACACCAAACAT
>NW_013671460.1:60883-63445 GCF_000517525.1 Limulus polyphemus | reverse complement strand
AACCCACAGGGTAATTAAACCCACATAGTGTGTACACCACACGTTTGTAACCCACAGGGTAATTAAACCCACATAGTGTGTACACCACACGTTTGTAACCCACAGGGTAACTAAACCCACATAGTGTGTACACCACACGTTTGTAACTCACAGGGTAATTAAACCCACATAGTGTGTACTCCACACGTTTGTAACTCACAGGATAATTAAACACACATAGTGTGTACAACAAACGTTTGTAACCCACAGGGTAACTAAACCCACATAGTGTGTACACCACACGTTTGTAACCCACATGGTAATTAAACACACATAGTGTGTACACCACACGGGTTTAATTACCCTGTGAGTTACAAAACTATGTGGGTTTAATTACCCTGTGGGTTACAAACGTGTGGTGTACACACTATGTGGGTTTAATTACCCTGTGGGTTACAAACGTGTGGTGTACACACTATGTGGGTTTAGTTACCCTGTGGGTTACAAACATTTGATGTACACACTATGTGTGTTTAATTACCCTGTGAGTTACAAACGTGTGGTGTACACACTATGTGGGTTTAATTACCCTGTGGGTTACAAACGTCTGGTGTACACACTATGTGGGTTTAATTACCCTGTGAGTTAGAAACGTTTGTTGTACACACTATGTGGGTTTAATTATCCTGTGGGTTACAAACGTGTGGTGTACACACTATGTGTGTGTACACCTACAGGGAAGTTAATTCCTAAAGGTGTATATCAAAAGTATAAAAATCAAAATAAACTTGACTAAAGAAATTCAACGAGATTTATAACAAATATTGTTCTGCTATCGTGTTAACACTGATATAAAAAAAGTTGTAACGCAAAATACAAACGTCACACAATGAATCAAATGAAACAATGTATAAACCTCACAGGATAACATACATGCAAAAAAAAAATATAAACTTCATAACATAAAACAAACTTCACAGAACAAAATAATGTAAAATGTACCTAAAAGGTCCATAAAAACTTGAAGCAAACTTTACAGCATAACTCAGGACAGCCACTCTGGAGCCAAATCCTTCGCTGACAAGGGCATCCTTGATAGCTCTGACGCGTCCATCCATCATGTCCGAAGGTGCTACAACGTGACATCCTAATGAAGAAATTGTCTAGTTAAGAGATGGATGCACACATTGTTTTTGACTGAAACGTTTTTATAAGTTAATTACATAATATTCTAATGAAGTTTTTGACAACTATGATACTGAAGAAACACGGCTGTTACTTAACAAGATACTAAATTCTCAGGCGACATGCAAAACCAAGTCGTTATTAACAATTCAAACAAAATATGTTACCTGTTAGAAAATTTGGATGTTGACGCATCAATTTCTTTATTAACAATCGAAATTGCTTCACATTTAACTTATATGTTCTAAATCTTTGTGAAGAAATTTTAAATTTTATCGTAGAAAGGCACAAGGTGGAATCCAATGTATGTAAAATATGCAATTATAATCAACCGAATCCTTCTATAACTTAGAAAATTTATCTTACATGAAAAAATGAATCCATTTTTATCCACGTGAAATATTCTTCAGAATTCTATTATACACATGTAAGCTCAGCTAGATGTAATCATAATAACCTGTAATTCCCAAATCTGTACATAAATGTGGGCACAATTTCAGAGTTAGGGATTGTCGTAAAACCCGAAGGTACTTCCAGAAACCAAGAAGAACCAGTGTCAGTTGGAACTCAACAATTGGGTAACAAGAATCTCTGTAAAGATCTGCCACAGTGGCCACGTGAAGTTGGATCTCAACTGTGTAACAAGAACCTCTGTGAAGATCTGCCATAGTGGTCATGTGAAGTTGGATCTCACCAATTGTGTAACAAGAATCTCTGTAAAGGTCTGCCACAGTAGTCACGTGAAGTTGGATCTCACCAATTGGGTAACAAGAATCTCTGTAAAGATCTGCCACAGTGGTCACGTGAAGTTGGATGACAACAACTGGGTAACAAGAATCTCTGTAAAGATCTGCCACAGTGGTCACATGAAGTTGGATCTCAACAACTGCGTAACAAGAATCTCTGTAAAGATCTGCCACAGTGGTCACGTGAAGTTGGATCTCAACAACTGGGTAACAAGAATCTCTGTAAAGATCTGTCACAGTGATTACGTCAAGTTGGATCTCCCCAATTGTGTAACAAGAATCTCTGTAAAGATCTGCCATATGGTCATGTGAAGTTGGATCTCACCAATTGTGTAACAAGAATCTCTGTGAAGATCTGCCATAGTGGTCACGTGAAGTTGGATCTCACCAATTGTGTAACAAGAATCTCTGTGAAGATCTGCCTTAGTGGTCACGTGAAGTTGGATCTCAACAACTGGGTAACAAGAATCTCTGTAAAGGTCTGCCACAGTGGTTACGTGAAGTTGGATCACAACAACTGGGTAACAAGAATCTCTGTGAAGATCTGCCACAGTGGTCACGTGAAGTTGGATCTCAACAACTGCGTAACAAGAATCTCTGTAAAGATCTGCCACAGTGGTCACGTGAAGCAGCTTATGTAACGTACGTGAAA
>NW_013671460.1:51423-59904 GCF_000517525.1 Limulus polyphemus | reverse complement strand
TGTGAAGATCTGCCACAGTGGTCACGTGAAGCAGCTTATGTAACGTACGTGAAAGAGGACCTGGAATGGCTGGACTCAGAAACAAGAGGTACATGCCTGATGCTGTGTTTGGACAGCCTAGGGACTAATACAGAAGAGTTAAACTTACTTTCACATATATGGTCCAGAAGTCCATAGGAATGGGTAGTTTCTTTGGCTTTCACCAGGTTTTTAATTCTAAATGTTGACTTACATATTAAATGCATACATAATATATGTATACCATAAATAAAGTTTGGAAACAGGTTGAATGGGTAATGAAAGAAACTTTATTAGAAGTAACAAAACGTTGTAGATTTTTTACTTGTAACAAAGTTCCTTTCAAACTGTCTGGTTGAGTCGGATTTATTACACACTGTACATACAAACTCCATGAAACTTCCGTTACAGGTAGCATTAACAGCTTATCTATTGGTTCCAGTTCACCTGAGAATACAAAGGAATTACATGTATTCTCACCAAACATAACAATACATCTTTTAGAATCCATACGAGTTATTCAGTGTTTGTTTCTAACTTATTAGGTCAGTATTCAGTGTCTAAATGTTTTAACTACAATCAATTGTAAGTTAACAAGAGTAAAAGCTGTAATAATTACTGAAAAAAGAAATACAATTATTTTTTTTCACAGAAACATCAGCTTACCAGCTTTAGCGTAAGCAACAGAAACCTCGGCAAGTCGTCGAATACTAGCTTCATTGTTTATTGTACCATCAGAATGAAGAATACCTGAAGTATATGAAACATTTTAGGTTTTTACAATTAACTAACCTTATGATAATATATGATTTATACTTTGAATAAAATGTTATAACCAACCTATTTGTTCCAAAAACCTTGATTAGAATTTTAATATGATGATAATCAGGAAAAACTAATATTTAAAACAAATCATAAATATTAAAACTGTTCTTCTTCTTATAGCTAAAAAAAACCAATATTTTTGCTCTACAAAATGTTGGAAACGAGGTTACTTGTAAGGAATGACTACCTCTGAATTTGTGATTAGCAGCTTTTTTTAACTCTTAAGTGCTTAATTTTGGTCAGAGAAAGAAAACGAAAAATAAACATGTTTGGGTAATATCCCACGATAACCTACTGTACTTTACTATCAGAACTGTCCTGTATCAGGCAAAAAAAAATCTTCAAATAATTTAGCAGTTTTAAAATAGACGTAACGGCATGAAAAATGTTAATATTATTTTTACTTGAAAGTGATATTAACCTCTATGCACACCAATGACCTATTACTTCACACCAGTGCCTTGAATATTTTTGCACATACTACAAGCTTCGAACTAAGCTCCCACCCCTACAAGTAATGTTCACCAAAACTATGTACACAAATATACATAACCTTAACCTAACCTAACTCACAAACCTTCAGTCACACACAGAGTAACAAATACGTTTAAGTTAATACATTGCTTTTGTCTGCAGTAGGACCCCAGTCAAGTTTTACATATTATTACTGTAACATTGTTCTTTAGTTTGCAAGTTAATAACAAAACTCCAATGCAGTGACTAAATTGTCTTGAAACTAAGAACGTCTGAACAACTAAGTTTACTTGTTACATAGAACACAAAAATTCCAAAAAACATTTAAACTATAAAATGTTAATTATCTGTTTGCTTCATTTGTTTTCCTAGCTAATTCTATTTGAAGCATTTATTAAACCAAGATGTTCTAACAAGTGAAAACCTATATGAATCAAACTACACAATCATGCTTATTGTTCAATTTAATTACTGGTACTAATCAAGGAATATTTCCATCACAAAACCTTTTGAAACAGTCATAAAAAAACCAAGTTACACATAATAATTATATAAGCCACTGCATTTACTCATTATTAATGATTATAGGCTTTTTTTTAAAGAAAACTTTGAAGTTAATTAACAAAAATATTAGAGTTCAAAGCAAAACAACTGTTGACGTATACTTACCACAATGTCCATGGTTTGTGTATGCACAGAGACAAACATCACAAGCTACTAAAAGTTCAGGAAAAGCAGCTCTTATCTTAGGAATGGCCAGAAGTACAGGATTTTCTGAACTGTCTGCATTAGAAGCTCTATCATCCTGATGATTCAGAAAAGAAATTGAACTTTATTAGGGATGTATCAATATTTAACTGATGTATTAGTACTGGGTATAGAACTTTATTAAGGATGTATCAATGTTTAACTGATGTATTAGTACTGGGTATAGACCTTTTTTAAAGATGTATCAATGCTTAACTGATGTATTAGTACTGGGTATAGAACTTTATTAAGGATGTATCAATGCTTAACTGATGTATTAGTACTGGGTATAGAACTTTATTAAGGATGTATCAATGCTTAACTGATGTATTAGTACTGGGTATAGAACTTTATTAAGGATATATCAATGTTTAACTGACACACTGCTAAAGTAAGTCCTACACAACTCTTTGTTCAAGGTTATATATTAATTATTGACATATAATTTAAATAAATATTAATTTCTACATCAATTTAAAATCTAAATGATTGACCTTACCTTTACTCCTGAAACTATTATGTTTTCCTTTCTTTTTAAATTCACTTGATACTTTTATACTTTTATTTTTATGTCATCCCAAAATCACATGTAATGTTTCGCCAGATTTACTTCAAACTGTTTATTGTTGTATTAGAATTATTTCTCTTTCACACTGTCTATAACTCAATTATTTGGCTAGGTATTGTATTAGAAGTATATAAATTAATAATGCACATGAAACAGTATTAAATGCAGATATCTGGTTGTAACTGTCTGATGTGTTTATTTACTGTTAAACATTCACAAGATCTTCCATGCTCAAGATTTGGTTAGATATGAGAAGAAAAGAAGAAAAAAAAGACAGATTTCGGACATAATAAGTCAAAAAATGTATAGCATTTCAGCAGTAATGAAGTCATAGTATCATAAGCAATCAAGCAAAAATAAGAGATGGCAGTCATATTTTCTTGAGAGAAAAACCATGTAATTCCCTGTTGACACACATAAAACAAAACTTTCACATAATTATAGGATTTTACAGCTTCCCACGCTTCGTTGTTGTTAAGGCATACAAAATTTAATTTGAGACAAATATCTAAAGGAGATTAGATTTTAGTCTTAATACACATTTCCATTCATCAGATATAATAATAAAAAAAAAATCTAGTTACCTAATTTTTTAACATGATTACTGTGTTTTTAAAATCTAAGATTCCAATCTAATAAAATTTTCATTTCACTTAAATTAAAAAGTTATTTTTCTTTTGCATGGATTTCTAACAAAATATACAAGATACAAAACCAAATGCACTTCTCAGTGGTTATTTTTAGAAATATTGGTATTACTCAATCATAAACAAAAGTCCAATTAGGGTCAAGAAAAGCCTGGATGTCATACCTCCAATGATTCTACTTCTACTAGAATAATAACTTTCATACATATTTTAGAAAACTATGACCAACCTTAGGAAGCTTCGAAGGTACACCGAAGAGTAAAACTGATGTAAGCCCTTTTTTAACAAGAGGATCAATAAAATTCACAATTTTCTCAACCCCATAACGAGAGACTTCGGGCATGCTTGATATATCTTGAACTGCATCCGGTTCATCCCTAGAAATTGGAAAGCACTAATATTCACTGAAAAATAAACTTTTTGTACAGAATAATTATTATGATTTATTTCGATTTGAATGCCTAACTCATAAGTATTCTGTCACAGATTTAAAAAAAAAAAGGTTTGGTCCAGATACCAATTTTTTCACAATATAAACATTACACATACTCTACATAAATAGAACCTGAAAACAAATGTGTCCAAACCCAAACATGAAGACAAAACATATTATTTACAACTACTAGTACTACAGAAAAATTTTAATTTATCAACACTATTAGCTTCTAAGTTCTAAACAGTTTTCTTTCGAGGCTGGAGATTAACAAAAGCTGGTCATGGCATGTCATAGAATTAGAAGATTATTACCATACAGATATTTACAAATTTTCTTTAAATTATTAGATAACTAATATCATTGCGAGTTAGATCTTTAGCATATATATATTGTATATAATGTTACCAAGGTGCAACTTGGTCATACTTACACCAGAAATACTGGATACATAAGGTTTTTAGGAGAAATTGATGTTGAAGCAGACTGCCACCACCTCAACGTCGGGTGTGAATAGCCACTGTGTAACATTATTTTTTCCTTCACTATTGTAACTTACAAATACAAGTTAACTATTGTACTAATCCTATTAAACAGGTTATCAAACAACAATGAACTCGACAAATCCTGTGACTATGTTCTGAATCAAAACGGATTTTTATATTTATTATGTTAAAATACCAATTAATAATACTACGTGTTACTTTTACTCGTCCAACTTAATTATAATAACAATACAATGAGTTCATCTAGTACTAGTAGTGGCACCAAAACAAAACGAGAAGCTCCGGTCAAGTTTTATAACCGTTTACACCTGCAAGTCACAGTCTATAAAATTCTGGCTTCATTGCATTTATTGAGCACTCTAGATTAAAAATTCAAAAACAAATTAACTTTCAAACGATAATATTTATTTAAATGGAAAAATATCATTTCGGCTGTATTTTGAATTCTCGAGATGGACACGTCATACAACCAGGTTTCTTTTTTCGTTACTTGATAATGTTTTATCATAACTTCCCTGTGGAAGCTCGGGTTACCACGAATACAATAGATATATGGCGTAACTAAATTGTTTCGGTTCTCTTATGGTATTCTGAGTTATATTTTACTAATCACAGTGACCCTATATTTATATTGGATTGAAAGAATAAGGCAGCATTGATGATGCATCATTTGGTCTCCTTAGTTATTTAGCAGATAAATTGTTAAAATACTATAAATATGAAACAATGTTTTTAATTTAGTTATTAGTAATCTAATGTATGGTTTGCTAAAACCAAAAGTATCGATGAAAACAAACAGAATAATTCCGATCCTTTCTTATGTAACACTTCAATTAAGTGCTCTTTACCGTATTCCAGAGCTTTACTTACTACAATATATAAATTTATAGTTGTAGCTATTTTGCACCGGAAGTAAACCTATATTTATATATGGTATTCTATATAGCCTGTGAATCCAAAATAATTTAGGTATTACATTAGTAGATTTTTTTTAAGAATGTACATCGCCGTCTGATAAAGCTGTAACATGCTTTTGTATGATACTTTATTTATCGGTTTGACGGATGTACACCTCATTACCCGATGGTGTTAGTGGATCTAGATTTAACCCTATTTCCTTACATAACATTGTAATATACCGATTTTTACTAATGAAAACAAAGTTGTTAACTTTATCGGCGGGAATGATGATGAAGCTACCGTGGATAGATTCTAAATATTCAATAACTTCTTAAAGTCTTTTATTCATAACACTTAATACGTAACGTAGTTGTTAAGTGTGAGTATGTTATGCATTTACGGATTATGTCTTGAGCTCTATTTACGGATTTTTTAGATTAATTTCTCTTTTTATACATAATTTATGTAAAACGTTATTGTGTGATTTACTAATTACTTGTTTTGTGTTATTCCAATTAAATTTAGGATATTATTATTCGTAGTTTGACGTCGTAATTAGTGTGCACCATGAGAGGGCGCTTTACACCGTGCAACAATACCTGTGTACTTGACATTGGAGGAAACATCCGAATGTAGAGTGGTAAGAAAAAGATATGGAATTTGGAAAAGTTTGAGTGATTATTAGACTATTGTAACAAACGCCATGAATCGGAAGTTGATGATCATTAAGTTTAATTTTCTTTAAAATATTAAGAATACATTAACCTCAGTTACTAGTACCATGTCTCTGGTCTTTAGTAATACTACTACTAAATCTATATAGCATAATTTAACATACAGGTAAAAACTGTTAGTTGTTTTTTCATACACATACCATTATCAGTGATTTATTTCTTTAGTGGAATGCTCCTACTTCCAGGTAACAACATTTTAAATAAACTATGTTATTATTTTTGTTGATCCTTCAAATGTCCAGTTAAATGGTGTTACTTCTAACTTCTAGGTAACATACACATTTATAACTTACCAAAGTATATTTCACAAAATGTTCTGTGCTGTACAGACCTGATTAAATAAGAAATTGAAAGAAAACATTTTTTCTTTGTATTTTCATAATACTTGCTTAGAATTAGAGGATTAAAATACACATTTCAGTTTTTCTTTGTTAAAAGCCATCAACATAACATTGAAACAGTTATGCTAGTAGCTTTTGGAACAACCTAATTTACTGAGAACCATTGAAATATTTGACATATTTAGAGACATGAAACCATAGCAAATCAAAGGTCAATAAATTACACCTTTGTCTTGCTAAATGCCGTCAATAGAAAGAAGAATTTATTGCTCCAAGAGCACTTATTTTATAAAAACTATATTAATATTACTTATGATTATTAAAGTGAGGAATTCTTTATTTCAAACAAAAAGCCAGTAAAATCATAAAAGTTAAATAATTACACTTCCTTGTCATTGCTAGTAAGCACAGTTATATCTACTGATAAATATGGCAGACCTTTTGGACTATCATACTTATCACTTTGATCTGTTACAGATTCACCCCTAAATATGTCAAATATTTTGACATTTGTAAATAAATTAGACTGTTTTAAAGCAGCTAATTTCTCATGTCATCATCTCATTGCTGATTAGTGAGGCGTGTAATATATAATACTATGTTTTAATTTAGATATTTTTTATTGTTTGCTAAAGGGAATTTTTGTATGACATTGTGATGTGTGTCTAGACTTGGTAGATAGTTAGTTAATGAGTTACTAAGTGTTTTAGTCAGTCAAGAGGAAATTTAACAAGTGAGTGATTACTGAGGTTTATTTGTGAATTAGGTGTTGAGCTTCTAGACTTAGTTGTGGAAGATATAAAATGCTTCTCCTTTCTGTACATGGTCTGGACTTTACGTTAAGTTGTGAAATTGCCACAAAAGAACTCACCCAGCAATAGAAACCATTACTAACAATATACAGTAGTTTAATAACCATGTGAAATTGAATGTGCAGTAAATGAATAATGCTAAGGCACCAGATCTGTCATTTCAATATTAGTATTTAATATTACAGCTTAAAAGTAACCATATATATAGTACGAACATGAAAGTCAATCAATTTTATAAGGATTAGAAACACAATATTGCTTTTTCTAGAAGTGTAACTGACACAGTGAGGATGATATTTTTGACAGGATTAATTAATTGTTTTTGATAGCTACTGGAAACTCGGCAATAATTAATTAGTAACTTACGATTGGTGTTTATTCTGAAACATAATTATAATTAAAAGTTTTGTATTGCTGAATCAAAGTTGTAAAGTCAGCGTGTTTAGGCAATCATCTTTTATTATATCTAAATACGCTGAGAAATTAGTATAATATGCTAATTGATTTATCATCGAGCTCATTAATCAAATGCATTCAATCAGTTATTCTTACATGAAGTTTGGATACTTGGAATAATCAGAAACATGAATAACTTGGTTATTTTTGTGATATTAATGGATTTAATCATAATTTCAACTAGATGTGTGCTTCCCTGAAAGTGTTCTGTTTCAAGAGTAAATAAAACCAAAATTATGTAGCATATTTTTTATTCTTGCTTTTGAAGTTCATATGTCATGCTGTGTTGTAGTTTACAGAGTTAATATGTCATGCTGTGTTGTATTTTACAGAGTTCATATGTCATGCTGTGTTGTAGCCTACAGAGTTCATATGTCATGCTGTGTTGTAGCCTACAGAGTTCATATGTCATGCTGTGTTGTAACCTACAGAGTTCATATGTCATGCTGTATTGTGGCCTACAGAGTTCATATGTCATGCTGTGTTGTAGCCTACAGAGTTCATATGTCATGCTGTGTTGTAGTTTACAGAGTTCATATGTCATGCTGTGTTGTAGCCTACAGAGTTCATATGTCATGCTGTGTTGTAGCCTACAGAATTCATAATTCTTCTCATGATTCATGGCATCTGCACATTTTACTGATGTCACAACAGTACAAATTGAAATGTTAAGCATCCCTTGTGTGACTCATTTTAGTGTCTACTGACAGACAACACACTACTTTTGACCCTTCCAGTTGGCCTTCAGGGAAATTAATTGATTATTTTAAATAACACTAATAATAGTAATAAATTATATCAAATTAATCAACCAGCTTTTTTAGCATGTGCATTTTAAAGTGTTTTTTTTTTCATCAAGATAAGACGTGTTTTACTTGACTGTTCCCACCTTTTTCTTCAGGAATAAGGCCTGACGTGTTTTACTTGACTGTTCCCACCTTTTTCTTCAGGAATAAGGCCTGACGTGTTTTACTTGACTGTTCCCACCTTTTTCTTCAGGAATAAGGCCTGACGTGTTTA
>NW_013671460.1:43811-50578 GCF_000517525.1 Limulus polyphemus | reverse complement strand
CGTGTTTTACTTGACTGTTCCCACCTTTTTCTTCAGGGTTATTCCTGAAGAAAAAGGTGGGAACAGTCAAGTTAAACACTGAGGCCTTATTCCTGAAGAAAAAGGTGGGAACAGTCAAGTTAAACACTGAGGCCTTATTGGCCTCAGTGTAGAAGATGAAATCTTGTCATACTCTAGAAATAGACAGGAACGAAAAATACGAAACAACATGGTTCAAGATGACCTTTTCATTAATAGGTCTGGCATTACTTTTATCATTTCACAAGTAGAAGGTAGACACAGTGCAACTTTCTAAGTTGAATTTGTCTACTGATAATAAACAAACATAGTTATTTAAGTTGTGAAATCAACTTATTCTGTTTAGATTGGTTTCCTGCTCACAAGGGCTTTACCAGTCTTAGTGAATGGGCCGAAATATACAAAAGTTTTAATATTGAGAAGCGATTTGTACTGGTGGGGTTTGGAAATTTTGAAAAATATTAATTTTTGATGTGAGAAGAACATTGCTATGTTTTAAAAAAATAATTCAATTGTGGTTGTTAGTATCTCCCTCTATTGAGTGTGTGTGTATGTAGTAAAGAACAAATATACATTTAAATGTCTTGAAAACTGTTAGGCAATCATGTAAATTTCTCTATTTACAAAAATCAAAGTTTTATTCTTATTTAATGCTGAAAATGAGAGGGTTTTCTCGTGCTTTTAGGAGTAGGACAGCAGTCCAGCATTAAGACTAAGACTAATGTGGAATGTTAAAAAAACAACCTAACCTTATATTAATCATACTCAACCAGTACTTTTAAAGTAGAAAAAACTAAAATAAGACAATTAGCATGTGGAATGTTAAAAAACAACCTAACCTTATATTAATCATACTCAACCAGTACTTTTAAAGTAGAAAAAAACTAAAATAAGACAATTTTAGTGAATTTATTTAAAGTGTTAATAAATAATGATGAAGTAAACAAACATGAGTGCAACACAAAACATCGAACATCCTATAACCAATAGGGACACGGTATACAAGTATTTTACAATCTCTTAGTTTGAACTATTGATATGATAAATGAAATAAACCTGTAGTGTACAGTGACAAAATCATAACATTAGTCTTAGTTGTTGCACCCTAACTAGTGACACGTATGGCCAAAAAGTGCAAAGCTTTTAACTGATATATCACAATTGTACTCAAGATTTGTTTTAGGAGGTGGAAGTTATATTTGAGTCGTAATTTGAAGATAGATCCTTGTATATGCTTACTGGTGGTTTTATGTGATTCTGTTTTCAGTGTCTAACTTTGTATAATTGTTGTTTGAATAAAAACTGACATTTATTATTTAACAGTTTTTCCTAAGTGCATGAAGATAGAGGAAAGATCTGTCTCAAAGATGATTTGGTTGCTAAGGGAACAGTGAAACCTGACATACAAAAAAAAAAAGCCATGAAATACTTTAAGGTAGGAAATTGTAAACTAGTGAAAGATTTCTATACTTACAAACCATAGTATTTAGTTGTTAGAAATTTTAATTAAGTTATTCTTTATTTTATCACTTTTCTTAAACTTGATTTACAATATTTGTAGTACACATACTTACTTTCTTGTTATAAATAACATTTTTAAAGATCTTGTTTTATTTTTTCTGTAGGCTATATTTGTTTCTGTCATTGGTGTGTGCATGTGTTTCTGTTATTTTGTCTTAGGGGTTTTTTTTAATGGATTATAATCTAGTTGTACATCAGAATAACTAATGAAGATTGTTGAAAAGACTTAGTAGATTTATTAGAACATCAATGTATTGGAATAACATGGTAAGGTCATAGGAACACCAAAGTATTTAAAAATAATCTCTGAAGCGTACGAGGACATTGAAGCATACATTTATATTTTGTGGTAAGTCCCCAAAAAAGATCATCATAGAATATTTTTTCATACTTTTAATTTCCTAACTAACTGAAAAAAATATTCATAACTTCTTAAAAATTAGTTTAGTTGTAAGAATTATTTGTCTTCAACTTGTAATGACAAAAAACAACAGGTAATCGATCTTTCTTTGTCAGGATATGATTAATTGTTTCAGTAGTCGTAAGGTGTGTGTGTCTCGTGAATAAGCATCTGTAGGAAGTAAATAGTAAGGATGTAACCACTTGGGAACATAGTAATTTTGATTGTTAACTGCCAGCTAGGTTTACACATCTCTTAGTTGGAAATAAAGTAAGTTTAAACCTTTCTAAAGTATTGTGATCATTTGTGGAATATAATTCTTGGTTATCAGCCAGTTTTATTATTTAGTGGTAGAACAGTTTCATCAGAAAGTATCAAGTGTTTTTGATAATAAGTCAAATATTTGATTGTTATAAAGAGATCCTTTGTTTATCTGATTTTTATTACCCTCTTTCCTCTGGCTATAGTTTTATGCCCAAATTTGAATCTTTAGAGCAAATTCTAGTCTCAAGAATAAGGATAGTTGAAAAAGTTTTATGTAATAACAATATAGGAAGAATACTTCATTAAATTGTCTTTTTTTGTAATTTTAACATGTATATATATATACCTGGAATCTCAGGTTTCAGAGTATAGATTCTTAGTGGTATATTAACTAGAGCTGGTGATTAGTGAAACTCGCTAATCGACAGGCTCATTAGTCAGTTACCTTCAACTAACTGTTTTTTCTTACGAGACTGGTTTTATTTCCACCTTGTTTTTTTTTCCGTAAACATTTCAACTACCTTCTACTAATATGATTGATCTCTTTACAATTAAGCTACCTTAGTAACTCTGCCATATATGAAAAACAAATACAACACCCTCACAAGCCAAAAAATGGAACATGTTTGACAGCAACATGAATCAAACCTATGACCTTTGAATCATGAGTTTACCATCTGAGTTAATGGGAATTGCTAGCTAAACAAGCTCAAAATAATCATAATGGCATTATTTTGATTGTTTAGGTAGTTAGAATAATTGAAAGGAATTGTAAATTGAAATACTAGTTTATATTAGTTTACTGTCTTCGTGATGTTAATCAATTTAATTATAATATCAATTGATCAATAGTGACACTAATTGTTGCTCGTAGGTAATCAAGTTAATCATCCAGATAACCACAACCTTGTAGTGATGAAAGTATTTCTCAAGTTTCAGCTTTATATTGTTAGTGTTAGTAAATAACTGTGTATATCAATAAAATATTTGTGTACATAACTGTAGATTACTGTGTAAATTGTGCCCATAGGGTTTTGTTCTTGTGATTTGTACATGATAATTCACTGCAGACTTTTCTGTAGGTGTCTGTAGCTGTAGCGATAGCTGGTATCCTACTTCATTACTTTGGCAAGCTTGGGTTAGTCATTAAGATTCTGGAGTACCTGGGAGTTATAGCCATTGGATTTTTGATGAGCTGCAAGTTAATGTTATTTACAGGGAACAAGTATGTTGTGGACGTAAAAGAACCAGTCAGTAGTGCATCGCTTCAAGAAATAACTGGCCGTAAGTATCAACTGGTCTTTACAACTAACTTCCCCAGCAGATAAGTCACTGTGGTTTTATGAATGTTGTATTGTATCTTTGGGTTGTCCTCACTAAGTTCAGGTATTACTCAGACATTTTCAGGTTCTAAATAAGGGTGCATTTACGACAAGTATTCATCAGGTATTTTAACCTTTTCACAAGTTTTTTTTTAAATGCTGATAAAAGTTAAAAACATGCCATGTTTAGAACTCTAAATAAAATTTCCATTCAGAGAAATAAGATATTCTATATAAAAATAAAAATCATTAAAAATTGATTGATTTATATAGGGTTATTAAAAAAACATTATTTTGGCTCTATGTTCCAATTGTTTTTAAAGTTTTAAATAGCTGAAATATTTGAAATGAAAAGTAGAAGTGTGCCAAATAGTTGAAGTAATTAATTAGTAATAGACACTGTCATTAAATCCATTCTCTATGGAAGTCAGTAGAGAAAATAAAGTGAGGTTTTAACTGGCACAAATAAACCAATAAAACTATGCAAGTTAAACAACAGTAGTAAGATTACCCTATAATACATGTGAATTAAGCATCATTTAAATAAAAGTAAGATATTTTTTATTATTTATTGCCGTAATGAGACGATGTAATAGTAATGTTCCTGAATCCTTTTCAAGCTGTGTTTTTTATAAAGGTCAATGGCACAATGAAGGTTTTTGAAAGTACTGTTTGAGCTCTCCCTTCGTGGGCTGTAAAACATGAATTTGCAAGGAGCCTAGAGCTATGTTAGGGCATTATTGTTAAACTAATTATTAATTGAGCATGGTTGTCTGACTGATCAATTGGCACATCTGTACCCAAAAGTCAAAACGTGTAAAAAACAGAGTAAAACAGTTTATCGTTTTTAATTATATGTCTTCCATCAAAAAGACAGATTTTGGAAGTGTCTAATTACAAGTAGTTGGCAGAGAGAATTATACTTATTATTTGATATTTCTTGCTTTACTTTATCTAAATACTTTATGAATTAATTAGAATGATAAAATATTTAAATTGTTACTGTCATTCTTTATATAAGCAATGTTTTTATTTAAGATAATTGACCGTTAACCTCCATCTGTACCTATTTCTTGTTATTTATATATCTTGAAAATGCTAAAGAAAAGTTAGTCCTGTCATGATTCTCTCTTAACAATTTGTAGGCAGTTATATATTCATTTGGTTTTGAGTGAATTAAAAGATGCCGTCCCTTAATGCTTTAGGAATCTGTATTTTTTATTAGTATATTTTATTATTATATACAATCTTTCTCAGGAACGATATAAGGAATATGAAGAAATTTGGAAGAAAGAGTCCAGAAAACAGTCACTTTTAATTTCTCGGAATGCTGATGCTGTCATAAGTGAGATCATTGATTTTATAAATAGAGACTTTGTGCTCTGGTGGTATGAAGATTTGGTTGCTAAACATGAACATGTGCTATGTCTGATCAGGTATGATTAAAAATTAAATACACTTTTAGTGACTTTTGTAATGAATATTTAGTTTCAGTGTAACTTATTTTTTGATTTAAAGGAAGAATGTAATATTAAATAATTTCAAGTAACAGGAGTTTTTGTCTGTCTTGGAATGAATTATCACATGTGCTAATTAATTGGAATAACTTTAGTTTTTGTCTATTGTGGGAAGAATTATCACACATGCTAATTAATTTTAATAACCAATTTTTGTCTGTTGTAGGAAGAATTATCATACATGCTAATTAATTTTAATAACCAATTTTTGTCTATTATGGGAAGAATTATCACACATGCTAATTAATTTTAATAACCTATTTTTGTCTATTGTAGGAAGAATTATCATACATGCTAATTAATTTTAATAACCAATTTTTGTCTATTATGGGAAGAATTATCACACATGCTAATTAATTTTAATAACCTATTTTTGTCTATTGTAGGAAGAATTATCATACATGCTAATTAATTTTGATAACCAATTTTTGTCTATTGTAGGAAGAATTATAAGATAACTTTTTTTTTTTAAGAGAAGAGTTGTGGCAAGTTCTAATGAATTTTAAGGAGCGGCTGAGAAAAATAGATGAAGTAAAATTTTTCACCAATGACCTGATTTGTAGGATTTATAATCACTTTCAGAAGATAAGATATTCAAGTGGGTGAGTAAATTGTTTAAAAACTCATAAATTATAAATTAATTCATGTTTATGGCAATTTCATATCAAAGAAGAAGGTATGTAGGTTGTGTAAAGATACAGTTTAGAATCACTTCTGACTCATTTTCAAAAGTATAAATAAAAACCTCAATAAAATAAAAATAAAAAATTAACATGCCTGAACTAAATAAAACAATCTAACTTTTTTGTCATGATGACCTACCCCCCCCCTCTTATTTTTTGTAAAGGAAGAGACTTAAATCAATGTTTCCAGTTTATAATGCAGCTGAATAATAGTTATATATTTGACTTGACTCATTCTGTGGTCTAGTATTTTAACCCTATCCATACCGTCTGAGTGATACTGTGTTACAGTTGTTTGCACTTAACAACAAACAAACAAACATAATAGCAATGTTTTGATTACTTGCATAGTTTGAATAGTCATAATTTCACTTAATCAATTGTTGGAATAATAAAAAATAGCAACAATTTGAAATACTAATTTCTCATAGTTGATAATGGAGATAATTTAACTTCTGTGTTACTAATATAAACACATCAATAATGGAGATAATCTGTTAACTTCTATGTTACTAATATAAACACATCAATAATGGAGATAATTTAACTTCTGTGTTACTAATACAAACAATACATCAATAATGGAGATAATCTGTTAACTTGTGTGTTACTAACACAAACAGTACATCAATAATGGATATAATCTGTTAACTTCTGTGTTACTAATACAAACAATACATCAATAATGGAGATAATTTAACTTCTGTGTTACTAGTATAAACACATCAATAATGGAGATAATCTGTTAACTTCTGTGTTACTAATACAAACAATACATCAATAATGGAGATAATCTGTTAACTTCTGTGTTACTAATATAAACACATCAATAATGGAGATAATCTGTTAACTTCTGTGTTACTAATACAAACAATACATCAATAATGGAGATAATCTGTTAACGTGTGTGTGTTACTAGTATAAACACATCAATAATGGAGATAATCTGTTAACTTGTGTGTTACTAGTATAAACACATCAATAATGGAGATAATCTGTTAACTTCTGTGTTACTAATACAAACAATACATCAATAATGGAG
>NW_013671460.1:42206-43028 GCF_000517525.1 Limulus polyphemus | reverse complement strand
CCTTGGTTAATAAAAGAGAACCTGAGTCAAATTTTCTAGAAGATAAAATACTAATGACAGTGGAATCATTGAAGGTCTGTATTTGTGAATGAGACTATGAAATTAAATAATATTTTTTTGCTTATGCTTATGATAGCTACAAGAATATAATTAAGTAATCTTAATACAAACATAATGAAAGAGAACATCTCATTTTTCATTTATTTATAGAAACCAAGCAGAGAAGATACCTTTCGTTCTTAGTTCTTTCCTGATATCGGAGACCCGAGAACTAGAATATCTGAGGCAAATGTCGAACTTTCTTCTTGTACTTTTATTGCCTTCCAAGTATGCACACTGTCAACCTGTTCGTCACCTGCTTAGGGAAATTTTGGCTTGCAAGGGTATACTTTTTTGGTTATCTTTTGAAATTGTTCAGTGATATTTTTCATTTGATAAATTTCTACACTGATCTTTCATATTTTCTTTTCTGTTGATTGAATGTGAATAACTTTATGATTCACAAAGGATATTTGAACATCTTAGCAATCTTTTATACAAACAAATAATACAGTGATATTGATACAATTTGATATTGATATCTGGAGTGTATTTTAGTTAATCTATTTGATATTGATATCTGGGATGTATTTTAGTTAATCTATTTAATATTGATATCTGGAGTGTATTTTAGTTAATCTATTTGATATTGGTATCTGGAGTGTATTTTAGTTAATCTATTTGATATTGATATCTGGAGTGTATTTTAGTTAATCTATTTGATATTGATATCTGGAGTGTATTTTAGTTAATCTATTTGATATTGATATCTGGAGTGTATTT
>NW_013671460.1:35967-41402 GCF_000517525.1 Limulus polyphemus | reverse complement strand
CCCAGTGCTTCCATTCCCTCACACTGCAACTGGGATGTATATTTTCCAGTGCTCCAACCCCCCTCACACTGCAGCTGGGATGTATATTTTCCAGTGCTCCAACCCCCCTCACACTGCAGCTGGGACATATATTTCCCAGTGCTCCCATCCCCTCACACTGCAACTAGGACAAATGTTTCTCATTGTTATTCAGAATTGCCATGCGTGACGTATGGGAGTAAAATTAGCTGGAAAGTATTTAATGACATCCCACCTAATGTTGATATATGGTTTACCTCAATGTTTTCCACTCAGCCCTTCAGTTACCAACAAGATGCCCAAGTGGAATGTATGACAACTATGTGCCAACCGTGTCTTGATCACTAGAGTGGAGAGTAGTAACCCTAATTACTATGCAAATATGCTTGACTCAGATAGCTTAGAAGATAGTGAAAGTGGATTACTTAAAGAGACAACAAGCTGAACTGGAACACCACACTAAAACATACACCTATGCAAAAACATTTGAAGACTTTGTTAGCATGATAAATCAGTGTGGTCAAATTGAAGATTTAAAAATAATTCGGTAAGGTCAGTAACTGTTACTTAGCTTATTAAAGAGGTGTAGTTAATTTTGCTTATTGAAGTAACAGTAAATTTCTTAAGTTAATCTGTACTTCACAGAATTAAAAACTCAACCTTCATTGGAATGATTTATACTTCTGTTGTAATACCGGTTTGTAACTGATGTTATTTAAAATAACTATACCTTTTGAATTGGTTAGATTGTGCGACTTAATTTCAGAAGGCACTGAAAGGGTTCATATTGAATAAACAACAATTATTTGATTGTTTTCAGTTACAACATAATGACAGAGATATTACAAGCAACAACGATCAATAACCTTAAACGATCCAGAGGAATTGACCAAGGTATTTATCTTGCAGTTCAATGCTGATGAGATTTCGAGCCTAGTGTGGTATATGTTGTTTTTTTTCATTTAAATGTTTCTAAGTGTGGTTATTAATCAGGAGATATTCTATCTGTTGAGCGTTAAAACTATGATTTTATGTGTGATTTATTTATGAAACGTCCTATGTTTTAGGCTTTTAAATATTATTGTTATGCGGGAATTATTTGGTCTGCATCGAGTCTGAGAACAGTCATATTTCAGGAACTTTTCAGTGTGTATTTAGCCTGAGAACAGAAGTTTTCTAGTATATATTGATTATAATAATGGACATATAGGTGTTTGGCCTTTAATTAGAGCCACTATTTTGAAAGTGTTCAGTATGTAATGTGTCAGAGGTGTGGTCATTATTTACAAAACATACTTTGTATGATTTAAGTTTGTATATTATTACAGGAAATATACCATGGCTAGTTGTGGTAACTATATTTGTTATGTACTATGTGTATTGCTGGAAATACTTGATTAGTGCATATATGTGGTCAGTAAAGAGTTAGATGGAAGTGGGATGACACTTCTTATATACTTGTGTACATGGTAACTTCTGAGTGTCATTAACTCTTACTGTGGTCTCTGTCGAATTGACTGAGTTCGTGACCCCAAATTGGCCTTTATAATTTCCATGCTAAATCTTCTAACATGTTTTGTGGATCTTCATGAAATTTCGCTAACTTTCAGCAATCATTAAGAGTCATTTGTAGACAAAAAAATCAGAATTTTTAATGAAGTATTTGCACTGACTATTTTCCCATGAACATGTGGAGTCAAAGTGTTGACTGTTCTGGGCAAAGTGGTTTTCATTGTTAAGATTAAAGGCGGAAGACTTTCGAAACATCGTCCTCTACATATGTAGGTTTCTACAACAGGTAGTTGCTGTCCATTTGAAACTTAGATTCATCAAGATTAAAAATATTTTTCCTTATCTGAAAATTCTCATAACTTATTTACATAATCTATAAACCCTCCCTAGTAAGTTTCAAACATTTTTTTCCCTGTAAAACTTTATATTTTATCTCTTATTTTCTCTACCCTACCTCTACAAGAGGTAGGTCAATTTGGCCAACCTTGTAACCACCAATAAAATTTTGAAATGAATCTAAAATACCCTTTCTAGAATGACTTCAAATTATAACATGAAACTACATTTGTTTATCGTAAATAGCTTCAAACTTTTAATAGTTTACATCTGTTTATATTGCTATCCTTTCTACAAAGATTCATTATGAATACTCTGCCTAAACAATCTATCAAAATGCGTTATTTCCTCTCGTTAGGATGGTGTTAACTTGTTTGTGTACAGCAGTTTTCTTTGACACTTTTCTCAAGTCAATAATTGCTGTAACCACCATAAATCTCATGAAAACACTCTCTTGAGATGAGTATTTACTATTTTTAGTGTTACATCACTAACTGAAAACTTATTTTTAGTGTGATTTTTGATGGGCACTTATTAACGTAGACATGTGCTTCTTATACATGTCATGTGGCAGATACTGCTTGTGTAGTTTTCCTGTTGGCTTGTGAACATAGATCTTCCGTTGCTTTTGTAAACTTAAATCCGTTGCTTTTGTAGACTTAAATCCGTGCCTGTGTACGTTTCCAAGGAAATTTGTGTGTAATGGACTACTGTGTTTATAGGTTGCTTTTGTTGACAAGCTATGTGATTTTCTTCATTACATTGGTGTGCAGCTAGTAACCAATCATGGAGTAGCCAGTTTTTTCCCTGCCAGAATCATGTCCTTACCAGTGTGTTTCCATGTTACCGATATCCCTGTTTTTAAGTGCTAAACATTTTGTGCAGTTCGTGTTTTTGTATATGTGGAATTAAAGAACTTAGTGTAAGAAAGTCTTTAAAGTGATAAGTCTTATTTGCCATATACATTTACAATTCACCAGAGTTCAACTGAGTTTAATAAGAAAGTCGGGACTTTCAACCTGTTTGGACGTAGGACATGTGGTCGGCCAGATGATTAGATATACATGTTGTTTCAATAAGTCATGAGTAACTTTGTATATTGTAAATTTAGCTTATTGAATATTTTATAAAATTAAAAATGTACTTAATTTATTATCATTGTAATTTTCTGTCTAATATTAGATAAAGAAAGTGTTCCTCAAACAACCTCTAAGGGAGATTTATTGCAAGCCCGCAATCTGAAACGTTACATAAACCAGGTAAATTAAGGACAATTTAAAAAGTAAAATTGAAAATTGTTGCTTTTATAGATCTTTCAGAGACAAAAACAGATTATCGATGTAAAATGTAATTATTTGAACTATGAAGACGTAAACTTTTCTTTACATATGGTTTTTTTGTAAATAGACTGAAGTTGTATCTTTTTTCAGAAAATCATAGGAAAGAATAGTTTATTGTGTAGTGCATGTAAGCATATATATATAAAGAATCACATCTATAATAATAAACAAGTATGTCTGTCTGTGACTGCCATAGCTCCAAGAGGAAAGAACCTAGAGACCTGAAACTTTGCATGCATACTAAGGAGATTTTGATTGTGTGCACCTGGGTATTATTTTTTAGATTTGGTTCAAAAAATTTTGGCCAATTATTTGCCCTATAGCCTTTAAGCCTAATCCTAATTCTGTTTCCTGAAGGTCTGTAGAAAAGTATCATATTTTTTTCTAATTCTCACTTACCGAAGTAACAATATGTGTGGAGGTTTTCTGCCAAATACTCTTTCTCGACACATGTGGGAAGAAAAATACAAATCTGAGAATAAAAGAAAAGTTGAACTAAAGTTTGGGAAACGGCAACAAACAAAGGGAAGAAAAATATGAATCAGAGAATACTGGAGAATGAAAAGAATTCAAATAAAAACGAATCTGAGAAGCTAAATTAAAACTATTTGCCTTTAAAAAGAGTTGAATTAAGATCAGGAAATGACAACAGACAAATCAATTAAAGAATTCGTGCATTGGGGTAGCTAGAGAAGTAATTAAGATAATGGAGAAACTTGACTGGTACATTGAGGCTGCTGTGAATCATTATGGGACCTTAGAATCCTGTTGTGGAATGTGGGAATATTATGTAATAAAATTAATATCACCATTAATTACTATGTACTTTAAACTTTACCTTATTGGCTAAAAAGAATTATATTTAGCATGTTTATGCATCTTTGTTATATAGCAAGAATTGATGTTACTTTTTGAGAAGTTTTTAAAGTACGAAACACAGATAACAAAATAACACCATTAATGCCTTTATTATCATTTAGCTATTGTTTAGAAGTCCTGAAATATGAAGTCCTGAAATAGAGAAGTCCTGAAATATGAGATTGAAATAATGAATTTTATTGTTTGTTATTAACTAAGTTAATGTTTGAAGAAGTTAAAGTTACAAACTAAGATAAAAAAAGTAAATTTCTTTTAGAAGTTTCATTGGGCTGTACTTAGCTGTTTGAGATTTTTGTTGTTGTTATTATTATGATGAAGGCCTGCGTCAGTAGATAGAAATGTCACCTCCAAATAAATTCAAAGTTGATAAAGTATGATGAACCTTCAAAGGTCAATCGCTTTCTTTCATCTAAGACTTTGATAAGTAATATCAGTATTGTGAGTTTTTATGTACTTATTAGTTAAGGACCGCTAAGACCCTTTGTGAAAAGCGTGTGAAGAATTTGGGAGGACCAGATTACAGCTCTTCTGCAATATATGATAAAGGTTCTGACGACAAAGAATCGGAGAGCATGCCTGGAAGAACGGTGCTATCTTTTTCTGTCATCATGGAGTCGGCTCATTGTCGTCGATATTTTTCAAAATACTTGGAGAAGGAAGAAAACCAGTCATTGTTAAGGTGATAAATGCAGCAACATCAGGATGAACAATTTTAGTTTTAACCTTTTAACTGCGGCTGGGACGTATATTTTCCAGTGCTCCCACCCCCCTCACACTGCGACTAGCACAAATGTTTCCCATTGTCGATGCTGTTTATGCCTTTCTCTGCTGGGTCCAGGTTCATCATCTTGACTATCATCACTAGATGGAGAGCTAACATCCTCTTGTTTCATTGCCTCTTCATCATCACACATTTGAATACCACTTGACTCGCCAACTTACGATTGATGTAGTCTGGATCGCATATCATCTCCACCGTCGGATACACCACTAATTAGAGAAACACGGGTTAATTATAATCAACACACAGTCTGGGTCATATATCATCTCTACCGTCGGATACACCACTAATTAGAGAAACACGGGTTAATTATAATCAACACACAGTCTGGGTCATATATCATTTCTACCATCAGATACACCACTAATTAGAGAAACACGGGTTAATTATAATCAACACACAGTCTGGGTCATATATCATTTCTACCATCAGATACACCACTAATTAGAGAAACACGGGTTGATTATAATCAACATACAGTCTTGGTCATATATCATCTCGTCCCTTCAAGCTCGTTGCCAGATATACAGCTTTCTGCTACTCTGTCCATCCATTCATCTCTACCAGTC
>NW_013671460.1:27380-35057 GCF_000517525.1 Limulus polyphemus | reverse complement strand
CCAGTTGCAGTGTGAGGGGGGTTGGAGCACTGGGAAATATACGTCCCAGTTGCAGTGTGAGGGGGGGTTGGAGCACTGGGAAATATACATCCCAGCTGCAGCATGAGGGGGTGGGAGCACTGGAAAATATATACGTCCCAGTAGCAGTGAAAGGGTTAAAACCTTTATAAAGCTGTGTAAGAATTATCGATACAACTTACAGAACTTCAACTTAAGCTGTCTTGTTTTAGGAATATCGGTGTAGAACTAGAGGGTTTATGGGTAGTTGCTCATCTTATAACGTTGTGAAGTTTTTATTTATTCTCTCAGTTACATCAGTCAAACAGTAAACAAGAATGTTGTGTCACTTATTTCTCTGGTGTCAGAATCGTACTATAAATATTTCTCATTGATATTGAATGAGGAAAGACAGCTAGAGCATGAGCAAAATTAATGAGATATTAAGGACTGTGAAACAGATTTTGTTGCACATGTCTGTGGGGTGTAATATGGCTAATATCCTAGAGTATATAGGCTCCTTTGTTTATTACTAATTATTGCTTGGTTTCTTTGTGATATAATACAGGTTTGTTTGTGTTTTATTAGGGGGGGGGAGTACTACCTCTAACTATTTTCTGTGTTTTTTTGTAGTATATAACTTCATTTTATTTGGTAATATATTTCTACTAGTTTCATAGTTTTACAATTCTAAGGAGTGTAATATTATTTTATAAGTAGAGCTGTTTCACGTTATATATTTTTATCTTGAAAAACGTTAGATTGATTAATGTTTCATATACTAGGTTCTGGGAAGATGTAGAAGAAATGAAACAAGCTGATAAGGTAAATATTACTTGTTTTGTTGAAGAGTTTCTAAACATTAAGTTACTTTTTAAAACTGTCAGTAAAATTAGTAATTATTAAAACAAGCCTCACTTGTTTTTACATGTTAGATATTTATATCCCTCTGTCAGTAAAATTAGTAATTATTGAAACAAGACTCACTTGTTTTTACATATTAGATATTTATATCCCTCTGTCAGTAAAATTAGGAGTTATTGAAACAAGCCTCACTTGTTTTTACAAGTTAGATATTTGTATCCCTTTGGTTAAAATACATTCTGAACAGTTTCTTATTGTCAAAAATTTGCTGTACCACAACCTCCTTGAACTGATGTATTATGTTTATGAGCTACGAGTTATGTGCATATCAAAAAGTAAAAGATTAAACCTAGACATGTTTAATGTATAATTAATGTTAACGACTAAAGAAAAAATGTTAAATGATGTACATTTTGTTTTATACATTCTAAATGTTTTTAGAAGTAAATCTGTATGTTAAGTACAAAAAAACTATATTTTGTACCATTAATAGCTACGGAAGATTGCTGTGTAAGTGACTTATAGGGCTGTGGATTACTTTTTTATGTTATTTTGTTTAGACATTCTGGCATCAGTTTGGAAATGAAATCTACCAGTTGTACGTAAACAATGTTACTGCTAATGTCAAGCTTTCTAAAAACATTCTCAAGGGCATGGAAGCTTTTATGATGGCTAACAAGGTATATCTTTCACTTCTTATAACCTAGGCCTAAAAAATTAGTTTTTGGTTTTTATATATTTACATAAGTTTAACTTAAATGATTACATTAGTTATAAACAGTTTGGAAATAATTTCATAGGGTTTCCATGTTTCATATTCAGAGATTGGATAGAGTAAATCATTATTTTGACTTGCAGTCAAATTTAAAGTATTTTTATCAGAATCCATAAACTTTCTAATACAGGGCCCAGAAGCATTTTTCCAGGCACAGGAAGAAGTGTACGTGAAGTTAGAGGAACGTTTTTATCACTCTTTTCTTGTCAGCGATCTTTACAATAGGATGCTTGCACAAGCTGAAAAAGAAGGCATTGACTTCTCTCAGTGTCCGGAAGGTAAGAGAATAACTTTGTGATAAAGGAACATGATATCGTGCATAGCAGTAGCGAAGAATCATAGTAAACTGTCAGAAGTCTTGGTAATGGAGAAACTAATGTTGCCTTCTGAATATCAAGACTTCTGATGCCTTGTTCCATTTACTGTGGTTTTTAATTGAAAAAAGCTTTGTTTTAATCAAGATTGCTTTACTGTTTCCTTGGTATGTGTGCATCATTCATAAAGCACATACCAATAACAAAATCTGTTATTATCTTTACACTATAACTACATCACACATAAACAAATGCCGAAGACAGAGGACTAGTAACAACTGATATCGTTTAGGAAAACATTTTGTGGATCTGTATGAAATCTAACTTTCACTGTGTTAAAGTTGATGAACTTAGCTGGAGTGTATTTGTGTTTGTTAGGGTTAACAGTTTATGAGCTTGTTTTAAAGTATAGCTTATTTTGGGTTAACAATGTATGTACTTAGCTGAATATGGGTGAAAAATATGTGAAATTATCTGAAATATAATGTTTGTTAGAATATAAATGTTAATGGACTTGACTTAAGTTTAGTTATTGTTGGGTTATCATATAGACTTGTGTGAAGTGTAACATTTGTTAGGGTTAACAGATAATGAGCTTGTTTGAAGTGTAGCTTTTGTTATAACACATTATGACCTAGTTATGTGTGTACTTCTTGTTAGGATTAACAAGTTATGAGCTTGTCTGAAGTAAAACATTTGTTAAGGTAACAGATCATGAAGTCTGAAATGTAGCTTTTGCTAGACTAACATATATGTTTAGCTCTTGTTAAGGTTAACAAATTATGTAATAATTATGAGATTTGTATGATAACCTACATTGAAACATGATTGTTGAGAACTTGAGATATTTAAATCAAATTTTTAGGAATTTTTTAACCTAAAAACTAGATTCTGTGTTGAAAGTTTTCATGCAATTTAATCAAGCATTTTCTCTGAGAATGGTAAAGCAATGGGATATCAGTTAATACCCCCCTTTGGTCCTGAAAAGATTGAAGTGTGCATTACCTACTCTGTTAATACCATTTGTTTGTTAAACTGTATAACATTGTTGCTTATTGTTGACTGTGAAATCATGGAACCCAAAGTTCTTATTTTGTTATGAATAATAGGAAATTAATTGCTGTTATTTTTTCATTATATAAATTAATATTTAGATTTTAAATTTGTGTAAGCAACATTAGGATGAGTAACTTAATGTCTGATTACAAGAACCCAGTGATTCGCATGAGGATCAGGATTCCAAAAACTCCCAGCGTTGTGGGTCCACTGGTGAAGATCTTTCCTTGTCAGATTATTCAAACTGTGCTAAAGCTCAAATGCAACAGCTTGATGAGAAGTTATTAAACAAGACTCAAGCTCTACAGGCTTTACGAAGCACACCAAAGTCAGACCCAAAGGTAAGCTGTGTGTCTGCATAACATGGATTTAGTAAGAAGTGATTTTAATCAGTATTGGTGGAAATAAATACCCATCAGTTACAGCACCTCTTCGGGATGGATATAAACTTATTGAATACTTTGGTAGAATATACTAGAATATTTTGGTAGAAATCCATGGTTTAATTCAATTAACTTTATGCTAATTTTGTTCTTCACTTAGCGACTAGGACTTTTTTGAAGTCAAAATGAGTTGGTTTTGCTTCAGAGGTTACAGGTGTGTTCCTGTCTTGTATCTCTTAGTAAACTTTGTTAATTTTGATCTTTATGTAGCTACTAGCACTTTCTGAACTCAAAGCAAACTGGTTTTTTATACAAGGGTAACAAGTGTTATTCCTTCTTATACTATATCTCTTGGTAGGCCCAGCATGGCCATGTGATTAGGGCACTCGACTCACAATCTCGGGGTCGCAGGTTCGATTCCCCGTCCTGCCAAACATGCTCGCCCTTTCAACCGTCGTGTAGCTGGTGATGACTTTCACTGCTAAATTAGGGACTGCTAGCACAAATAGCCCTCGTGTAGCTTTGCACAAACTTCAAACAAACAAATAAATCTCTTGTTAAAAGAAAATGTTACATTTTAATCCTGACAATTCTATCTTCCTTCTTCAAAAATAGAAATGTATAGAGTACAACAGTAATGATTTGAATAGCCATTTACTTAAATTTTTATGTTAAGTTCAACACTATGTTGTAATGATCAGAATGTTTTAAACTGCTAAACTTTGGTTTAATTAGTTGTGAATACAAATCACCAGCAGGACAGTTGGATTTTCCTTGACTCTAATGAATATCTCGCCCCTGAGAGCCATCGTAATTCAGTGTATATTAAACTAAACTGAATGATGACCTCAAGGTCACTAGCCATCGTAATTCAGTGTATACTAAACTAAACTGAATGATGACCTGAAGGTCACTAGCCATCTTAGTTCAGTGTATACTAAACTAAACTGAATGACGACCTGAAGGTCACTAGCCATCTTAGTTCAGTGTATACTAAACTAAACTGAATGATGGCCTGAAGGTCACTGAGCACTTTATAATTAACTCTTGAATGCCTCGGTTCATTGACTTAAGGCAAGTATAATAAAGTTTGGTGTATTAGATTATTGAATGAAGATTTTACACACTTGAGCTGAACGTTTTATGTATTATGTAGTTTCTGTAAAATAAAAAAATATGGGAAATTTGTATGATTTGTCAGCCTTGGAAATTTTCTTTTAAAGAAATTATTAATTCTATCGTGCTTGGATGGTTATATCCCACCTTGAGCATAAAATAATGCCTAATGTAAATAAAGCCTAACTAATAATCTGTAAATCTGACTAAGCCTAACAGTTTGATCTTGTTCCTTGTCATAGGTCATCTTAGTTTATATGTGATGCAAACCCAGGTAAGCTGTGTTCTCAGTTACTTGGTAAAAATATCCCGAGACTGGTAAATAAATTATTTAATAAAGTATAACATCAAGTACATTAAAGGATGACTAATGATAACAAAATGCTACTTTAATATTCTAAAAATGCCTATTACGTGTTTTATGTGTTGTTGATCTATAGAGAACTTAATGTGCTCGTTGTTTACATTTAATGTTGTTTACATTGTTTAATGTGCTTTAATGTTTACATTTCTAGTAAACGTATGATTTACATTGTGTTTTATGTGTTATGTGTAGGGATTACACGTTTTAGATCAATACAAACACGTGTGTATGTGTTTTAAATTATGCTGACATTCATAGGGGGTTACGTGTGTTTTAGATGATGCTGATGTTAGAAAAAGAAATTGATGACATGAAAGCAGAACATCATCAATTAGAATGCCACATTGATCGAACAGAAACCTGGAGTGAAAACCTAGGGATGTGGCAGGCCACGTTAGATAAAGCTGAGGTAATCATCTGTACAGTAGTTTTACCTAGTCTAGTTTACCAGGGTAAAACCACTGTACACAGAACTTAGATGAAATTCATATATAATATATAATCTGGTAGACTAGACTAGATAAAACCACTGTACACAGAACTTAGAGGAAATTCATATATAATATGAAATTCATATATAATATATAATCTGGTAGACTAGACTACTAAGTTCTGTGTACAGTGGTTTTACCTAGTCTAATCTACCAGATTATATATTATATATGAATTTCCTCTAAGTTCTGTGTACAGTGGTTTTACCTAGTCTAGTCTACCAGATTGTATATTATATGAATTTCCTCTAAGTTCTGTGTACAGTGGTTTTACCTAGTCTAGTTTACCATATTATATATGAATTTCTTCTAAGTTCTGTCTAGTCTACCAGATTATATATTATATGAATTTCCTCTAAGTTCTGAATACAGTGGTTTTACCTAGTCTAGTCTACCAGATTGTATACTATGTATTATGTTGGATTGCTGGAACCAAATGATCGTTTTCAAATTGATTTTTGCTTATTTTAATATCTTACTATCAATTATTTTGTTCTAAAATGCACAACTGTGAAGAAGAGGATCAACTTATGAATGTTTAACAAGTGCAGTTAATAATCGTTGTATTCTCATAAAGAAATCTACACCATTAAACTTCAGATTCATATGAGATAGCTCACGATATTAGAAAAAGTTGTAAAATAATTTGTTTGTAAAAATAACTGATTGTTAAGGTACTTCTACAAGTTCTTGACAGTAAACATTGGAGTTAGTGTCTATGTACTTTCTTTAAGTTAGAGATTGTATGAGGTATCTTTTCTTTCAAAATTTAGATTTCCAAAGACTCTGAAAAACTCCTCCCACAATTTACCCTTCTCGTCCATCTCACAGGGGGACGAATTCCCCGGAAAGAACGGGGAATCTCGGGTTGGGTGGTGTTGCGGACTGTAGCAGATTTTCATTCTCTCCAGCAAAAGTTGGTTCCAGTAAGATTTTATTTTTCTTGTGACCCTAGTGCATGCGACAGAAATCAGGAATATTTATATCATGTTTGATCTTTGACTATTTTATTGAAAAGAATTCTTCCCCGCAGATCTGAAATAAAGGTCAATTTGACTCATAAAAAATGTATATTAGGATGACTTTTATTGTAACTAGGATGCATTAAAAGATTGTTATGATTACAAATATTATAATATGAATGAACTGGACCCTGATGGTATAAACTGTGTTAATTGTACAATCTTAATATCACTTATGTGATATATCTGTAAATTGGGGATTGAGTGTTAAAAAATTTACAGTTGTATTAATTTTTTGAAAAGTATATAAAATTAAAATACAAACTAGATGTTTGAGATTTGCATTTTGTAATTTGTAAAGACTGTGTGTTCACTGAAAACCATGAAAACGTTAGTATTGAAATATACTCCAGTACACTGTAATATTTTTGAACTTTTGCTGAAGTTTCTAGAATACACCATTTGAATAATGTTGAAAGTATTTATTTCTTTATTTTTAGGCTGCACCGTGGGTTAAAAAAATTGATCTTCCCAGTCAAAGTAAACCACGTTTCAAAACTTTTGACAAGGCTTACCTGGACAGAGCTAAAGCTTTGTTACAGAACTTTCTAACAGTAAGTGTTCTGTGTTTCTATAGTATCCCAGCTTCACTTGGTCATTACTGATTGTTCTGTGTTTCTATAGTATCCCAGCTTCACTCGATCATTATTCCTTGTTCTGTGTTTCTATAGTATCCCAGCTTCACTCGGTCATTATTCATTGTTCTGTTTTTCTCTAGTGTCCCAGCTTCACTCGGTCATTATTCATTGTTCTGTTTTTCTCTAGTATCCCAGCTTCACTCGGTCATTATTCCTTGTTCTGTGTTTCTGTAGTATCCCAGCTTCACTCGGTCATTATTCCTTGTTCTGTGTTTCTATAGTATCCCAGCTTCACTCGGTCATTATTTCTTGTTCTTTGTTTCTATAGTATACCAGCTTCACTTGGTCATTATTCCTTGTTCTTTGTTTCTATAGTATACCAGCTTCACTTGGTCATTATTCCTTGTTCTGTGTTTCTCTAGTATCGCAGCTTCACTTGGTCATTATTCCTTGTTCTGTGTTTCTCTAGTATCCCAGCTTCACTCGGTCATTATTCATTGTTCTGTGTTTCTATAGTATACCAGCTTCACTTGGTCATTATTCCTTGTTCTGTGTTTCTCTAGTATCCCAGCTTCACTCGGTCATTATTCATTGTTCTGTGTTTCTATAGTATACCAGCTTCACTTGGTCATTATTCCTTGTTCTGTGTTTCTCTAGTATCCCAGCTTCACTCGGTCATTATTCATTGTTCTGTGTTTCTATAGTATTCCAGCTTCA
>NW_013671460.1:24244-26631 GCF_000517525.1 Limulus polyphemus | reverse complement strand
GATTTCAACGACTATTTTAATTTCAGGTGGTGATGAAAGATGACCAACTTAATAAGAGTGAAGCTCTGTATTCATTCCTAAGTCCAAGTCCAGATCACCTGAAACGTAGTTTACCACCCCCGAAGAAACCCAAGTTCTCATTGTCTCAGTTTTTCAAGAAGTTAGTTTTTTAGAAATTAAATATTTGAATTGTAATTAGAACTGGGAATGTAGTGTAATTTGCTAATCAATTAATTGTTTTTCTCATGAATCAATTAAATTAATCTGTTACTTTCACATGAAATCAATCTTCCTATTTTTAGCTGGGATTTTTTTAATCACTTTTACTATCCTTTGTTTTATATGATAGACATCTTCTGGCATTCATTATTTGCAAATTTTGTTTAAAAAAATGTGTTAAAGATAATTTGGGCATTTCTTACTCGACAATTACTAATTTCAAATCATCCACGATCGCCAGTTTGTTTGTTGTTACGTTGATCTTGTATTAATTAAACAATTAAAACATGTTTTACTATCGCTTGTAATAGTGATGTTTTTATTTAAAACGTATCACAGTTGAAGTTAGAAATAATTGAGTAGCCAGTTTGCCACTATATTATTAAACATTGTTTTAATAAGATAAGCATAAAAGTAACATTTAGTAAAAATGCATTGGAGATACCACAATATTTTGCCGTCACCTACCTCACTCATTAACCTAATCTAGGCTTTCCTGATGTAGGAAATTTCTGTAGTTTCAAACAGGTATAATTTAATATGCAAACAATCTTCACAAAAGAAAAGAACTTTTAAAGAAACCATAGGAAAAAATTCCTAGCTCTGGCAGTTGTTTCTAAGTCTTCAAAACTTCTCGGGCCCGGCATGGGCAGGTGGTTAGGGCGCTCGACTCTCAATCTGAGGGTCGCGAGTTCAAATCCACATTCAACCAAACATGCTCGACCTTTCAGCTATGGGGGCATTATAAAGTGGCGGTTAATCCCACTATTCCTTGGTAAAAGAGTAGCCCAAGAGTTGGCGGTGGGTGGTGATGACTAGCTGACTTCCCTCTAGTCTTGCGCTACTAAATTAGAGACGGCTAGCGCAGATAGCCCTCGTGTAGCTTTGCACAAACTTAAAAAAACAAACAAAACTTCCTATTGATTGTTTTCGGTCAATGCTACAGCTGCATCTGAAAAGATTTCCACAAAACCTTAAACTAATTCTCATGCCACTTTGTTTACTCTACTGCGACATGAAAAGTCCAATTTTTTTTCTATCCAATCATCTTTAAACTTTCTTTATAGCTGTGTTTCATCAGTAAGTGATCAAACCATTTGATGTGTCATCGTGAAAGTGATGTGGGCAGAAAAAAAGACAAGAAAAATGCTTAAAAATCAAGAAATGGATAAAATATTCCGAACGAGTGATAGTTTCTTTGTAAAAATAAAGGTAGACTATGTGCAGAAAAATTCTAAGAAAGTCCTTGTTTACAGGAAACTCCTTGAAGCTGTGCAGAGATGAAAATGTCAATATTGTTTCAAATACTTAACATGATGCTAATCAATATTCATAGATAGTTGAGTCAATTTTCCAGCTCTAATTGTAATATGAAAATAAATATTGTGTACATTAGTGGTTTTAACGCTGTGTAGTAGACTATTATGATATACTGTATAAGTTTAATTATTAATTCTTACAATATTAGTGGAATATTATCTTAGAATAATTGATTTAATTTTATTTAACTTTTGTATGTTACTGTTCACCAAGAAATGTAAAAAGCTGAGTGTGTGTAATAACTTAACTTCCCCTAAAAGGGCCGAAGGTAGCCTTGGAGGAGGGGTCACCTGTTTTAGCCACTTGCACCACTATACAGTAGTGTACTCTTTGTCAGTTAGTCAGTAGACACTAAAATGACATCGCACGAGGGACGCTTAACGTAGCAATTTGTACTGTTGTGACATCAGTAAAACGTGTACGTGCCATGAATCACGAGAAGAATTATGAACTCTGTTGGCTACAACGCAGCATGACATATGAACTTCAAAAGCAAGAACTAAAAAATATTAATTTTGGTTTTATCAACTTTTGAAACACTATCTAGTTCTTATATAGAGTTTAATAAAGATGTGATGAAGGAAGTTTTATACTGTTATTATATACGTGATTTGTAACTTTTATACATTTCTGTTCTCTAGCACTGCAGGAGCTGGGCAGACAGAAAATACTGATGACGATGACTTACTTTTCCTGTATGATGTAGACAGGTAAGTAAATAATGATGTATTACATCCCCTGTATGATGTAGACGGGTAAGTAAATAATGATGTATTACATCCCCTGTATGATGTAGACGGGTAAGTAAATAATGATGTATTACATCCCCTGTATGATGTAGACGGGTA
>NW_013671460.1:21551-23771 GCF_000517525.1 Limulus polyphemus | reverse complement strand
CTGTTATTAGTGACAAGATAATCTATCAAAGTTTTATACAACTGTTATTAATGACAAAATAATCTATTGAAGTTTTATACAACTGTTATTAGTGACAAGATAATCTATCGAAGTTTTATACAACTGTTATTAGTAATAAGATAATCTATCGAAGTTTTATACAACTGTTATTAGTGACAAGATAATCTATCAAAGTTTTATACAACTGTTATTAATGACAAAATAATCTATTGAAGTTTTATACAACTGTTATTAGTGACAAGATAATCTATCGAGGTTTTATACAACTGTTATTATTGGCAAGATAATCTATCGAAGTTTTATACAACTGTTATTAGTGACAAGATAATCTAATAACAGTTGTATAAAACTTCAATGTATGATGTAGACGGGTAAGTAAATAATGATGTATTACATCCCCTGTATGATGTAGACGGGTAAGTAAATAATGATGTATTACATCCCCTGTATGATGTAGACAGGTAAGTACATATTGATGTATTACATACCCTGTATGATGTAGACGGGTAAGTAAATAATGATGTATTACATCCCCTGTATGATGTAGACAGGTAAGTAAATAATGATGTATTACATACCCTTTATGATGTAGACAGGTAAGTAAATATTGATGTATTACATACCCTGTTATTAAAGCAGTGTTAAAAGTACAAACTTCAAAGATACAGAAATGAATAAAAACCCTATAACCCGAGCACTTTCGAAAAGGTGGACCTTTCTACTTCAGGGGCAAACTGGGAATCAGTTTATAACATCAAACTGAATTATTATTTTTTTCACACTGATAGATTAGAAGATTCAAGTGACTAAATACAAATGAATTAAAATCTAAACAGTATTTAATATATATTAGATGCTCACAATAAGCCTACATTTTCAGAACTCTGAATAAGTCTTTTTTTTACATACAAGATTCGTTTACTTATTACTTGGAAGTTAAATTTCTTTTCATTGCAGTAAAGAAGACAAGAAAGATTCTATTGCAGAACCACTGTATCTTTTAGTTGGAGAGGTTTTTGAGCTTCGTGGGGTCTTCAACTGGTTCAGACGTTCTTTGATCGCTTTTGTACAAATAACTTCCGGAAAAACAATCAACAGGTAACGTTAATATCATACTTTTTTTTAAGTGTTTGAGGAATAATAGGCTAAAGGTGTCACTCACATCCTCCCTTTTTTTCTTCTGTCAGTGTATAAATATTTAACATAAACTTTATAAATAGTATTTAATTTGTGCTTACAAAATAATGTGATTTTCAAAATTTTGCTGTGGGATGTTATTTTGGAAAATTTTTTAAGTAATTAATTCCTGTTTTTGTTGTTGAAAAGAAAGTTACACTTTACATGTCAGTTGGTTTTAAATGCCTCTTTCACCAGTATACAATGTAGGTGTCTCTGCTACAGCTTTTTTTTTTCTAATTAAGTTCAAGAATGGTGGTCTCACATTTGTTAAGTATTAGCTATTTTATAAGGTGGATGATCATTAAGGATGTACATAAGATTTCATATTTAACAGCAGAGATTGAGAGAGAAATCTTTACGTAATAGAGTTTTTCTTTAGGAGATGTGTCTTTTGCATTGTTGAAGGTAATATTTTCGGTATTATTAGTTCAGGTACTAGAAAAACTGAATCCAAGTGATGAAAGTGTTGCTATCGTAATAGATGCAAATTTTTTTATAGCTACTTGTGTGAAATGTATTCTATTCCTGGGCTTGAAGAAAACATTGAATACACAATTATACCTTTTATTTGTCCATAAACCTTGCTATTTCAATTAGGTTTGTATGGTTATTACTAGAAATATATTATCTTGTCACTAATAACAGTTGTATAAAACTTCAATAGATTATCTTGTCACTAATAACAGGTGTATAAAACTTCAATAGATTATCTTGTCACTAAGGGTATGTAATACATCAATATGTACTTACCTGTCTACATCATACAGACGATGTAATACATCAATATTTACTTACCTGTCTACATCATACAGACGATGTAATACATCAATATTTACTTACCTGTCTACATCATACAAGGGATGTAATACATCATTATTTACTTACCTGTCTACATCATACAGGGGATGTAATACATCAATGTGTACTTACCTGTCTACATCATACAGACGATGTAATACATCAATATTTACTTACCTGTCTACATCATACAGACGATGTAATACATCAATATTTACTTAC
>NW_013671460.1:19687-20652 GCF_000517525.1 Limulus polyphemus | reverse complement strand
TGTCACTAATAACAGTTGTATAAAACTTCGATAGATTATCTTGTCACTAATAACAGTTGTATAAAACTTCAATAAATTATATTGTCACTAATAACAGTTGTATAAAACTTCGATAGATTATCTTGTCACTAATAACAGTTGTATAAAACATCAATAGATTATCTTGTCATTAATAACAGTTGTATAAAACTTCAATAGATTATCTTGTCACTAATAACAGTTGTATAAAACATCAATAGATTATCTTGTCACTAATAACAGTTGTATAAAACTTCAATAGATTATCTTGTCATTAATAACAGTTGTATAAAACTTCAATAGATTATCTTGTCACTAATAACAGTTGTATAAAACATCAATAGATTATCTTGTCACTAATAACAGTTGTATAAAACTTCAATAAATTATACCGTCACTAATAACAGTTGTATAAAACATCTCCAGACAGATTCATGAAACTGTGGCACATATTATATCTGAGCCAATGCTTGAAGAGTACCTGAAGACCTTTAAAGACTCTATGTGGCCTGGCGGGGTACTTTCGAAACTAGAACGTCCTCGTAGTGATGCTGAAAAACAACAAACCAGAGACCAAGCCAAACAGCTGCTTCTCACTAGTATACCCGGTAATCTAACAACTTTGGTGATGTACTTACAGGATATAATTGTATGAATATGTGGCTTGTCTGTGAGATTTGGTATACTTTTCTAAAAAAATTATAGATTTTTACATAACGTAGTTATTATATTTTTTTTAGTTTTTGAATGATTTGATTGGTCAGCTAGAAATAATTGATAAAGTGTATTTGTGTTTTTTCTTTAGTTCTTGAATGATTTGATTGGTCAGCTATAAATAATTGATGTAGTGTGTTTGGATTGTTTTTCTCTAGTTCTTGAATGATTTGATTGGTCAGCTATAAATAATTGATGTAGTGTGTTTGGATTGTTTTTCTCTAGTTCTTGAA
>NW_013671460.1:12394-18748 GCF_000517525.1 Limulus polyphemus | reverse complement strand
CAGCTATAAATCATTGATGTAGTGTATTTGTGTTTTTCTTTAGTTCTTGAATGATTTGATTGGTCAGCTATAAATCATTGATGTAGTGTGTTTGGATTGTTTTTCTCTAGTTCTTGAATGATCTGATTGGTCAGCTAGAAATAATTGATAAAGTATATTTGTGTTTTTTCTTTAGTTCTTGAATGATTTGATTGGTCAGCTATAAATCATTGATAAAGTGTATTTGTGTTTTTTCTTTAGTTCTTGAATGATTTGATTGGTCAGCTATAAATCATTGATGTAGTGTGTTTGGATTGTTTTTCTCTAGTTCTTGAATGATTCGACTGGTCAACAGAATGATAGAAATTACTGAATTTGTCTATTTGGTTTTATTTTGTAGAATTAAGCAATTTGGATGATCAGCAAAATGTCTAAATGTCATTGATTTATTGTATTTGCACTATTTTTCTGCAGAAATGTTGAGTGATTTGGTTGGTCAACAGAACGCTAGAAGAGGAATGGCCAAAGTTTTTGAAGCTCTGCAAGATTGTCGTTTAAACAAGCAGCTGTTTTATGTAAGTATCATGGTTTCTAAATAAAATTTTTCACATCAAAAAATAGTATCTTGTATATTTCAAGTTTTTTATGTACTCTTAAAAGTAGATTTATCATTTTCAAATTGAAAGAAACAAATGTTTTTTTGTTTAAAATTTTGACCTGTCATTTTGAACCTTTTTTCTCGTGCCCTTTATGCATGAAACTAGATTTTGGATCATAGCTTTCTTCAAAGAATATGTTATAATATGTCGATCACACAATACATTCAGGCCGACTATGCCTTTTACCCAATACCAGAGGCTCATCAGTCTGGCTTGGATGTGACAGACTTAGTAGTGATATTTATATCATCAATAACAACCGTTATGGTGTAAACTAGTAAAATAAATGAATTATAATTATTACCAATTTTTATTTACGGCACTTATAAATCAGGTTTTGGGTATTAATAACACAATATTGACTTATTTGAATTAACCTTACTATAATTTAGAAGAACTGGTCTTGTGTCTGTTCCAAAAATTCAGATAATTATTTTTGTAGTTTAATAAAAACGAAATACGTCTGTTGAAAATGATTTATTACTGTAGATCTCCTAATGTGTTTTTACCTGTCAATCATCCCATTGTTTCATCATAGGTCGAATTAAAGCAACACTGTATTAATGTAAGTATGGTAGTTTTACAGTTGTTTTCGCACATTCTTTACTCAAGTATTCACTTTATTATATAAAAACTAATGACGTTGGTAGTTAATCCTTATTATCCATGTGACCAGTACAAGGTTAAACAATAACACCTGGTATGGTATTTTAATGAAGTGTCTAACTAAGATCTCATGAGTTATATGGCTCTGCATTTTAATCATTTCCAAATTCTACTTGGCAAAGCAGCTGTACAAGTTTAGTTAAATTCCAAGGATGGTTGCTATAGCTTTTGAAAAGTTGTCGGTTCTTGTCAGTTACACAATATATCCATGAAAAGTTGGTCGTATGTTTTATAGTTCCTTATCCAAAGTAAGTATTGTGAAGTGGCCCCTTTTTCTTAATATGTTGTGGCCATATTTGGTATATTACACCATCCAAGGTAAGGATTATGCTTGTTCAGGTTACATTTGGTATAACGCACAAGGTAAGAACTGTTAAAATAAAAATCTTTTATTATTCATTGTCTTTCTAGAACACAGTCTTAAGTTACAGTGAGTTTTGCTGATGTCATAGCGAGTGGACATTGTAATTTATATGTATAGTAATGAATACAAGATTACTGTAATTCTTCAGAAAAACTGGATATTTGCAGACAACAACCTCCTGAAAAAGAACTGAAACTTACAGTTTTCCAGTACATCATAGAGTTCCTTTATGGTCCAAAATGCAGCCATGTAGTTATGAAAATGTTGTTTGGATTTTAAAGCGGTCCAGTATGTTTCTGCTGTAAATAGCTGGTTATTACAAGCTTATGTGAAGAAATTTAATGTTAAACTGGTGGGCATACTTCTACACACCTGCTGAAGTTGAGAAAATCAGTTTCAATTGTGCTTTTTCTTCTTCTTCTTGGCTTTAGGATATTTTGGAAACATTCCTCTTCGAGTTTTCTCCGGAACTGAAAACCCCACTGAATTGAGTAAAGACTATTGGGTCAGCTGTTCTTCAAAGCAACAAATAAAACATATGAACGTGACCTAAAGGAAGAATTACCAGTCGAGTTCGTAACTGTTGCATAGAAAAGTACCAGACAATTTTCTCTATTTCTATAGAGCTAAAGGAAGAATTACCAGTCGAGTTCGTAACTGTTACATAGAAAAGTACCAGACAATTTTCTCTATTTCTATAGAACTAAAGAAAGAATTGTAACTATTGTATAAAATATGAGTTAATAGCCATTACATTTGTATAGAAGCAAGTAATTCTAGTAAAGTTATAATGTTCGTTGTATCATATTTCATAGATGTATGTATACTATCTGATGTCGAAGCTATTATTTCTGTAGTCCTCAAGTTCATTATTCATGAATTAATTATTGTAACAATGTAATTTTAAAGCTTTAGTAGGAAATAACAGAGTTAAACTTTAAAACTAAGTGTGCAGGCCTCCCAAAGGAGTTGTTTGTAGCCAAAGTGTAATCTGTACAGATTCTGTGTGTTCTGATTTAACCATGATGATTGTAACAACCAGAAATAAAAGAGTATCTTCAGATGTAATTAGGTTATCCATCAAACATTTAGTTCATCTGCCAAAAAAGGACAGACTTTTACATTTTTGTTAACAGAATAGCAAAAGATGTAGTTACGATTTAGGCTTTGTTCAACGTATCTAATTAAATCTCTCTTTTTCACTGAAACTCATCTTTAAACCCCCTCTCCAGTTGAAAGATTTGATTCTGACGTGCATCGTTTACATGTACTTGATGTAACAGGACACTTTGTGATAGACTTCACCAGAGAACACATAAAGCAGACATTTGAAACCTCTGCTTAAAATTGTACATTTTGACAGAATTTTCAAAATGAATTTAATGTGCTAGTTTATAGTATATTCAGTACAACCATTGGTGTAATTGTTCCTCGAAAGGCAACAAACATATCGTAATTTTTAGTACCAACAAGAACGAGGGTGGTGGCTTTATTAGCTACTGACAATTCCATAATAAATAAATGGATGTTCACAGTTAGAGGTTTATTAGTTTTGTATACAACATGATGTATAAATTTCTGGAGATGACAACGTCACTTCCACTTAGTAAACAAAAAGAGCTCAGAAATAGAAGTTTCAACTTGTGGGAGTGGTCTGTTTAGGTGAGAGCTTATCGGTCTTACCAGCCAAACCACGATAAAAAATTTCCAATATTAGTGGTGCTACCGAAATCAATCTCTTTGCTTCATTTGATTCCTATTCAATTATTGGCTGTGTGTTTTCTTAACTGACAGACTATTAACTAAAATTGTATTTCAGAATGTAAGCAGTGCCATAACTGATTTGTAAGTTAATTTCCACCTACTGTCAACTAGAAGAAATACGAAGTACAATTAACCATATTTGCAAGACAGACACGAGTGGTTTTCCCTTAGGAATTGACTTAAAAAATTCATAGTGTGTGTGTGTGGTAAAACCAGCATCCAAATTAGTAACATGTGATATCACATGATTTAGTAAACACTGCAGCCAAGATTACTGTATAATTAAATTTTCTTTTCAAGTGACCCAAGTTTTATTTAACACAAAGTGCAATAATTTCTTGGATACAGCAGGACTTTGTAAATTAAAAAAAAAAAGATATCACAGAAATCTGTGAAACAAGTTTTCTAAATTACTAATATTGATCCCGAAAACCTGCGGTCCACTGAATATTCTGGAGAAAATGCTATTTAGTTTCTTCGTAAATCCAGGTTTCCATTTCTTGCTTCCAAGAAACAAGCTCTTTCGAGTCAAACCACAATGCCAGTTCTCTGTCGGCACTGGGGACAGAGTCACTGCCGTGGATGATGTTTCTACGAAAGATATTTAAGACTTTAGTAACATTTTCACAAATGTTGCATATTTTTATGTAATACTTCCTACAAGATTTTATTGTGACGAGTAATGAGTGAAAAAGTTATATGTTGGAATAATGATTTTGTTAAATATTAAGTCACCAAGTAATAACTTTTCAAATCTTCCAGCTAGTGTCTAGAGTAAGGCCTAACATTTTGGAACTCGTGAAATAAATTCGTTACCTTCCGACCTGAATGCAGAGATCACCACGAATGGTACCTGGGCTCGATTCCATGGGGTTGGTGGCTCCAATAATGTCCCTGCCCGTCTTCACAACATTCAGACCTTCCCATGCCTATAAAGTTAATCATAGAATATTAAATGCAGGTGTAAACAACTTTTATAAAATTTTGTGCACCTGCTTCTCCCTTTGTTCAATAAGAAATACACTACAGTCTATTTTTGGAAACGTTTGATACCAGGCTATTTTCACTATAGAATAATTTTTGTTAGAATAAAAGGTGCACCTGTTCCTAAAGAGGCTTGTAGAAGTGGAGTGAATAATAGATCCTGGACATGCAATGTTTAAACACTTGTTTCATAACTCATTAAATATTTATCCCATAAAAACTGCAAATTCTACTAAGATGTTAAACTTTAGAAAAACCCAAATCTGCAGAGACCTAACTAATATAATTCAACAGCACAAGTTAGGGATGTTCTAGAAATATTTTGTATCATTTTAATAATTAATTTTTCAACTTTAACTGAAGTCTTCAAGCTTATAAAATTGTTAAGTAATGTATTAAACATCACAAAAACTAGTAAAACAAGTCTCAAATAGCTATTAAAAATTTAAGATATTAAACTCAAATTTTGAATCAGCTAAACTTTAATTCTAAAAAATGATTTTAAACACACAAGTTCTATTACTCATACTCACCATGGCAACTACGGGACCCATCTGCATGTACTTAACGAGGCCGTTGAAGAAAGGTCGACCTGCCAGCTCTTCATAATGTTTCTTTAGGAGTGCTTCGTCAGCCTATGAATAAACAAAGAGCTGATAACACTATTACTCTGAAACACAAATTTCACATATCTCGGCTGTTACCATGACAGGCTGTTTTAATATTCACAGACACAAGGGTGTAGTACGGAAAATTGTACTTTCCAAGAAAATGGAGAACGAAGGTTTTCAGATATTTCACACGAACAAAATTTTTATTCTAGCTTGTCAGAAATTTAGTTAAAATACCCAAAAGGATTTGACTGTCCAATGTCGAACCTAAAACCAAAAGATCTAGTTTATACCAGTTCACTGTGGATCCCCATATTTTATATATCGATTCATTAATTTGTTGCTCATAATTACAACTGTCTATATTCACTCTGTACACAACAGACCAACTTCTTGTTACTTGAATTTTAAAATTGCAACACTATTGTTGATTTTTAAATAAGATTAAAAGTTTTCGCAGAAGTATGTTCTGTACACAAGATTTTCATTATGCTTCAGCTGATACAAAAAAATATATATAAATACAAATTCTTAACAACGTATCTTCTGTAGTAAACTGTACCATCTTTTTTTTTCTGAGCAAAGTCCAGCTATTTTAAATAACATAAAAATTATTGTTTTTAGTATGGTGAATACACTGAAAGATACACGCAAATGTGCGTGACGTGCAGGTAAATTCAGTTATGTTGAAATATTTAAATTATTTTAAGCATATAACTTGCTGATAGGAGAAATGAAATTGTAAATGTCTAATAAAAATAAAGCAGAACTTGAACAAAGCGCATTCGTGTTTACACTATGGAAATAGATGCAGGACTTTATAACCAACCACTGTTAATTTACCATAGAAATAGATGCAGGACATTATAACCAACCATTGTTAATTTACCATAGAAATAGATGCAGGACCTTATAACCAACCATTGTTAATTTACCACAGAAATAGATGCAGGACCTTATAACCAACCATTGTTAATTTACCACAGAAATAGATGCAGGACCTTATAACCAACCATTGTTAATTTACCACAGAAATAGATGCAGGACTTTATAACCAACCATTGTTAATTTACCACAGAAATAGATGCAGGACTTTATAACCAACCATTGTTAATTTACCACAGAAATAGATGCAGGACTTTATAACCAACCATTGTTAATTTACCATAGAAATAGATGCAGGACATTATAATCAACCATTGTTAATTTACCATAAAAATAGATGCAGGACCTTATAACCAACCATTGTTAATTTACCATAAAAATAGATGCAGGACCTTATAACCAACCATTGTTAATTTACCATAAAAATAGATGCAGGACATTA
>NW_013671460.1:7196-12070 GCF_000517525.1 Limulus polyphemus | reverse complement strand
AATTTACCACAGAAATAGATGCAGGACTTTATAACCAACCATTGTTAATTTACCACAGAAATAGATGCAGGACTTTATAACCAACCATTGTTAATTTACCACAGAAATAGATGCAGGACTTTATAACCAACCATTGTTAATTTCATATAAATGGAAACCATTGTTGTCTTCTATATTTCACCCTTCTCCCAGGATTCCACACACAAAAAATTGGAAGACCAATGTGAATAAGGTTGTTCTAAAGAGTACAACATTCCTAGAAGGTCTTACTAATCACCAAAAACTAAACAATAAATACACCACAACGTATATATAATTTGAAGAAATATCCATTGTTACCTTGCAGTGAAGTACTTTACAATAACAAAGTTTTTACTAATGTTTATATATATATACACACACTACAGTTAACGGAAACAAACATGATAACAAAATTACTTAATAACATAAAACATTAGTGATATACTTAACAAAAGATCCTGTGATGAATTGATAAAATGACTTAATCCATTTTGATGGTTCCTATAAGTGTTGTTGTGGCGAGAATATTTGACTATATTTCTCGTGTTAATTAGTAGGACTGTTCCCAAAATAATTCAAGTTAAATATCCCAACAATAATAATGCAAGTTGAAACCTTCAACCACAAAAATTAGCCAAGAGAAAAGCTTTACTGCAAAACTGCCACTGACGAATAAGCAGACATTCAAGTTTTGATCTCAATGTAAAAGTAGCAGGCAGTTTTACTCCTAGAAAGTTCATGCATGAACTAAACAAGCATACTGGGGGATTGTGAGGCAGTTCTGTAAGGTAGAGGTTCACATTAACTCCAGCAATAAAACAAAAAATACTTTTGTTTTTAGCCATCTAAGCATAAAGCTACACAATGGGCTATCAGTGTGCTGTGTCCCCCCCACAAGTACTGAAACCCAGTTTTTAATAGTGTGAGCTCTCACATTAACTGCTAAGCCACTGGGAGAGAGAGGATGGGGGGTGGGGGGAAAGACTTTTGTAATCTCTATTAATGTTCTACCAAGTTTATATAACCATTCTTCATAAATTGTTTCTAAAATGGATACGAAATTTTGTGCAGAGCAGTTTAACATTTATAAAATAAATAAATATCTGTATTATGTATACAATAAAGTATTTCTACCACCCACACCTCTTGTAAAATTGCTCAAAGTAACATATTTATAGCTATACTAACTTCCACGCAAAAGTTATAAGACAAGAATATGGTAAAGAGAAATGAAACATTTACTAATACTAATAGGCCTAAACTACGAACGGTTACACAGCAACCGCGTATATAAAAAGTTGGCTAGTATAGTCTAGTACAGTGGTTCCCAACCTTTTCTCCACCAAAGACCCCTTTTATTATAATCCCCCCCCCCCCACGGACCCCCATGTTTTTGAAAGATTCCGCCTACCCAACAAACTGTTTTTATTAACTCGTTCTCCCACTTTCCACTATCAAATAAAAGACATATATAAATTGAGTGTGCAATTAAATAGAACATCAGTATTAAAAACTTACTTGTTTAATGAGATGGTATTACCTACGCGGACACCTATGGGTCCGAGGACCCCATGTTAGGAACCACTAGACTCTACACAAGCAATACAAGTCCAAGGTCGGTGGATTACTTACGGCGGCCATGTATATAGCTATTTTGACTTGGGCAGCTTATATTTTAGTCTCTCCTTCCACCTTGAGAAACTTAAATTATAGACATAAATATATATATATATATCAGATTTTCTTATTAATATTAAGTACGTCGAAAATGTAAAATAAAAGTCTGATGTCAATTTGTTATCCTACTAAGTTACTTCCCCAAGAAGTGAAGAACTGGTCATTTTGATGACTCACCTGTAAAAATTTCATACCAACCAACTTGAATCCCTTTCTTTCAAATCGCTGAATTATTTCACCGACAAGACCACGTTGGACACCATCAGGCTTTACCATTAGAAAGGTTCTTTCTCTATGCGCTGCCATAGCTGGGGAAAGAGAAGCGAACAATGCCAGTAGACAACCTAGAACCATCAACCTCCTCGTCCTCCTTGTGACATAAAGTGAGGTAAAGTAGTGCGTTTCATCCCAGAATTTTGAGTCGCTTATTGACAGGGGTGAAGAATTATATAAAGTATATATATATATATATATAAAATTTATATATATATATATATACATGCTTTAAGTTTATTATTGCTATATATACATATATGATGTTTTGATATAAAAGTTTCAATGAAATCTAAGATTTAGCTAACTTTTTATTTTCATATTAATAGAACGTACTACACCAGCTTACAAACTTAATAATTCCGTCCATTACTTCATTTTAAACTATCAATCATCTATAAACAATAAAAAGATAATATATCGTGGTTAGTTAATAAAAACTAATTTCATTACAAAGATCAACTACCTAAACTTCTACGTTCATGGCTCGTATATAAATATAAGTGTAGTGACTATAAAATCACGTACCTTGGTAAAACAAAATGCCATTTGAAAACTAGAGGCTGTGGACATTTAGGAGTATCTAAGGGAACCAACCGCCCACTACTTAAACCCAGCCACTCTTGCATTTGTTCACATTCTGAAACCACGGGTCACAATATTTCATTTAACGATTTCTTTGTCATTACTACAGGATCTTGAACTCTACATTAAATAAAGTTTACTCATAGCTAAAGACCGCCCGACTCTTAACGACTCACAAAGCTCTTTATATCTAAAATTATTCTAAATTTATACACTTAAAACTCAACTGTTTTGCAATATATATATATATATATATATAACCTATTTTTTATGTGTTATCCTTCCGTTTACCACTTTTCTTAATAACTAAGTAAACTAGTGATTAGTGATATTATAATTTTACATAATAATCATCTTTGTAACACTATTTTCAGATTTCGCTGAAAATGAAATGGGTGTATTCCGAAACGTTCGAACCTTATAAATAAAGTGTTTTATGTTTTGTCAACCAGATTCATCTTCATTATCAAACTTCTTAATCATTGAAGAAACTGAAACGGACCCAATACTTTACTGATTCTTGTGTTTATAATGTATCCTTAATTCTAGGTATTTCACAAAGTATTTGGATTATTAACATTCACAAACACACCTAGGTATTCTAGGACAATCTTTATCAACACTTCTAAATCAAGCGTCCCCAGTGGCACAGCGATATGCCTGCAGACTTACAACGCAAAGTATTTGGATTATTAACATTCACAAACACACCTAGGTATTCTAGGACAATCTTTATCAACACTTCTAAATCAAGCGTCCCCAGTGGCACAGCGATATGCCTGCAGACTTACAACGCTAGAAACGGGGTTCGATACCCGTGGTGGGCAGAGCACAAATAGCCCTTTGTGTAGCTTTGTGCTTAACTACAAACAAACAATTCTAAATCAAGCAACACCCTCTAGCACTGTATTTCCCAAACTGTATGGCGCGGGAGGGTCTCAGTTGTGCCGCGGAATTTTTGCAATTATTGAGTAACTGTTATTTAGCAATATACATTTATTATCAATTTTTAATACATTTTTAAAATTTCAACATTTATTTATTTTCTGTCTGTTTTAGGCCTGCCATACGGACATATTTACATGTGCCGCAAAAAGTTTGGGACATTAAAAGTGTGACGCGAATTGAAAAAGTTTGGGAAGCACTGCTTAAGCAAGTGCAATTGGATTAAAACATTGAAAATATAGCTCACAACACAATCCCATTCCTGAATTGCGTAGTACACTAAACTGTCCATTCACCAAGTCGCCCCCCCCCCAGTGGCACAGCGGTATGTCTGCGGACTTACAACGCTAAAAACCGGGCTTCGATACCCGTGATTAGCAGAGCACAGATAGCCCATTGTGTAGCTTTCTTAATTCCAAACAAACAAACAAATTCATCAAGTCTTTTGAGACCCATGGGATGCAGATGGGATGACATCTTGTCTCTTATTGTCATTGGCTATCCTCTCACTGGAGAAATTCTTTCTAGGCAGGTGATTGAATGAACCCATTGATGACTTCATCGTTGATGATCCTCTAAAAGTAACCTTGACAAAAACCATAGGCTCCTCAAGAAGTTGATTTTCTGCTTGCACATTCTTCCTCTGGTGGGCACAAATATCAAGTTGTAGCTTTGTGTTTAACAAAAAAAACAAAAACGCACCGCATGTGAAGTAAGTATTTCTTGTGATCCTTAGGAGTAAATAGTTACTATTTGTTTTGAATTTTTGTTCGAAAATATAACGTTGTATTGAAAAATGCGATAAATATTATAAACTTTAAGATTAATACGCTTTTTGTTTGCTCTCATGTATTCTTAAAGATGAATAGTGTCAAATAAAATATGTGACGGATTATCTTCCATGGTGATGCTATCTGAAATACAAATTTTAAATCGAGAGGAGAGGCCTGATAACAGAACATTTTCAGGGTAGGCACTCTTTCTGTAGTATTTTTTTCCCATAATTCATCTCTGAAAATGAATAAAAAAATCTATCTTTGTAAAGCTCTGGAGTTACTGGGTTTCTTATTTTGTGACTTGTAAAATTTTCATCTATAACAAAATAATAAAAATATGTAAGAAATTATATACTTTTAACTTAATAATCAGTTACATTTTATTGTTTTGAATTCTTTGAAAAGTGCAATACATTTAAGCACAAAGCTACATAATGGGCTATCTGTGCTCTGCCTACCACGGGTATCGAAACCCAGATTCTAGTGTTAAAAGTCCCCAGACATACCGCTGTGCCACTGGGGGCAGTGCAATACATAATAATAATAGTTTAACACAACAGCAAATGTACAACGTTTCGACAAGGTTTTGTCATCATC
>NW_013671460.1:0-6702 GCF_000517525.1 Limulus polyphemus | reverse complement strand
TTCCTCGTCATCGAACATAATAATAATATTTAATAAGTTGTTATTTTATTTAACACGAGGGTGCGCTCGTATATTGCTTAAGTCCAATAGCTTAATCTACCTTTTTACGTCGGTAGTGTGCTTGGTCGTAGTTGGTAAGTTTTATGTAGGTTAGAAAAATCTGTTTTAATCGTGATATTAACTGAAAATATCATAACAGTTTTATATTTATTTGTTGGATATATTTACTAATGCATTTAACTGTGTAATTTCTATGCAAAATCTACCAGGTTTATAAAATTTATGAAATATACAATATGTAGGCCTACCATTAGTTTCTTGACAGGGTAAATGATCTTATGTGCATATTAACTGAAGTACTATTTCATTGGTGTCTTTGTATTTGTATGAGAAACAACACTAATATGATCCAGTTCCAGTTAGTTAATACTAAGATTGATAATAAGTGAATCGTTTTTAGTAATAGTATTAGTAGATGAATATTAGTAGTTGATTTAAGGTTAAAATAAGTTAACGCAATGTATAGATCAGAACCAAAACGTATCTTACATTCATAACAAGTCGTTTCTGTTGTAACAAATTGACTGTTGTTTGAGGTGGTGTTCACTGTGTTACACAACATACGTTTGTCATTAATTTTTTCAATGTGTTTAAACACTGAAGCATGAAAAGTTTGACCTAAAATGAACATTCTAATCTTGTTTTTTATTAGTAAGGAAAATTTGCTTCTCTTTATTTCCAATTTAATGTGACACAAAATTTAGTTATAAATATTTTTATACTGACTAATGGAAAAGGTTTAAAGGTCTATGCAGATGATTCTAGGGATGGATTAGCTGTGATACTAAGCTGATAAATACATCAGTGGTTCCAACTGCTTCTGTATTGCCTTATAGGTTATGTTTAATTCCCTTTTTACATTTAGAATAGCCTTTTCAGACATTGTCGTCTCATTTGTCATAAAACATGGTGTTCTGGGTTTTCATCTTCGTGCTAAATTCCCCCCCTCCCCAAAGTTTAGATTTAGTGACTTTTTTTGTGCATATCCAGCAGTGCAGCAGCTCTGCTAGTAGGGCTGATACACTTTATCATCGAACCTACACGTAATATTCAGATCTGTGCGATGGCTCATTGCAAAAACAATTTTTTTTCAATATTTCAAGAAATACTAAAACAAGTTTAACAAACTCATCCCTAACATAAATATAAAATTTCATACCCAGGTTGATTATGTTTTGCGATGAAACAAGAGGTCTGATGTACTTAGACCTCAATATTATGTATTAATTAATATTCTATCTGACATGTAATATTCACATAACACGCTTCCTGAATTAACATTTGTAAAACTAAAACTGTGATTTTATGGATAATAACACTTTTGTTAACTCAAACCCTGATTTGTGGCTAATCTGACGTGTAATATTCACATAACACGCTTCCTGAATTAACATTTGTAAAACTAAAACTGTGATTTTATGGATAATAACACTTTTGTTAACTCAAACCCTGATTTGTGGCTAATGACAGTACTATGTGAACGAAAACCCTGATTTGTAGCTAGTAACACTTTGAAAAGGTTATTGGTTATATAGATATGAGTAAGAGTGTAGATTTTGTGGACTAGTAAATGAAACAGACTCGATATTTTCACAAACAAATATTTAGTACAAATACTTCATTAAGAAATCTGTGTACAGGAGAGTTGTAATGTTTACTAAAAGTCTACCAAATCTTGTGAAGATACATATACTGTATTAAAAGTTATAGTATAAATACTTAATGTGTTTAAATGTGTATATGAACTCGTGTATTTTGTACCGAGCCCATCGCAAAAGGGTTAATCTGAGCCCTAATTTGTAGCTAATAACACACTTTAATAAAAACTCGATACAAACATCGGGGTTTGAAATAAACATTTTTGACCACTGACAAATGTATGTTAGTTACTTTAAAAGGTATAGCCCATTGATGGTCACTGGTTAAACACCAGAATATACTGGCTGTGTTCATAATCTTTCCTGGATTATCAACTTGTTAAAAAATAAACAGCCCCTTGATAATCACAAGCTGAACTAAAATTTACTGGCTGTGTTTATAATCATTTTTCTCAAACATTGCACTACCCTTTGATATTCACTAGCTAAGCTCTAAACATACTGGCCTTTGATAATTAACCACCACGAATATCAAGCTCTTATTAAATGTTAAAAAATGTAATAAGTTTGAGTGTCGGTAAGAAAGCTTCCGTTTCTGTCTCGTTGTAACTTTTTATTTTATAAGTAATTATGGAACTCTTAATCTGCTAAAATTAATAAACTATAAATATTTGAGTGATTACATATGAAACATTAATCTTCTTACCGTAAGGGATGTAGTGTGTATGTCACTATCTATGTATGTAACCAAAAACACCTTTTTACATGTACTGAATGGCACCACAAACAAAAAATCCATAAAATATTTCACATCTTGGGTATTCAAGTTTCAAATAATTAGAAATATAACTGTGGTATGTACAACAACCATTTCTTTATAGTAATAGTAGAACAGAATTTTAAATAAAAGTACTCACAACAAGAACATGACTTTCACTACGACTGTACGTGAGGGTTTGATTATATCTTTATTGGTGTAATTTTTAAATGTGGTACTGAGAAACTGGAGTTCTTAAAGTATTATTTTTCAATGAATGGTAAACTTTTAAAATATAAAAACATTACAGTTTATATGAGTAAAATTTATGAAACTTTTGGGCTCTGTACATTGAATCAGTGAGTTGCATATGACTAAAGAGCACAATCTGAACACTTCCCAGACAAAAATCCTATGTTAGGCAATATTCATTTTTTTCTAAATGAATGAATACTACAATTAGACAAACCGTCACCCTACAGGCAGCGTTTCTGCTAATAATTGTAATTTTTTCTTTCCAAGTCATTTCACATTGTTTTTACTGGGACTCTTGTTATGTTAAAAACAAACTGGAATAAAAAGAACTACATTAAAAAATGTTATAACTGGAAAAACAAAATTGATATGGTTTTTGTTACGCTAGACTTTACAGTTTTGTCTACAGTACTAATGACATGTTCATTTGACTTGAACTAGTTTTGACTGTTTTCTTCTCACAAAAATAAGCAGTGGGTATATTTTAAAAAAATTTAAGAACTGTATGCAGTTAATTTAAATAGGTGTTTTTGTATATACAAGTTGTATTAACTGCTGTTGGTACCTGATGACTTCACTAAGTTATCTGGCAGAATTTCAGTAAAAAAAATCCTTGTTTTGGAATAAAGATTGAAAAGGGGATTCATTAATGAATAACAATTATAAATTCATTATAAATATATGTTAAAGATTGCTTTTTCACCAAGGGTGAAATTGAAAAAAAAGAATCTGCGGGGTAGAAGCCCAATGCATTATTTGATTGGCTGTACCCTCTGCTGTGGACTACAGTTTTGCCATTCAAGACACATCGGCACACAGCTTGGGTTAGCAAACCAAAGAAATATAGTTAGGCTTTTTATAATGATGATGTGTATGTAATACCTATGGGATTTTGAGTCTTTTTTTTTAATTCCCCATACAGTAACCTAAATCGATTTATGTACGTGAATAAGAATATGACGTTCTGCCTGATTCATCACCCAATATCCTGTAGAGGATCAACTGTTTTATGATAATATATACGTAAATTAATTTAGTTACCGTATGGTGAATTGAAAGGCTTGATGCTCCGTAGAAATTGTAAATTCAGATTTACTCAAATTATATGCATCAAGATAAAATTAAAATATTTATTTACACAAATCATTGCAGTGTAGTTTTATTTCTCATTTTAAATATCTGTTATTTTAGTTATGCAACACATTATAATTAGTCTTAACTTGTGGGTTTGAATATGGTGGTATTAGGCGACATACCTTTGATAGTTTGTTATTAAACCACTTCAACTTTCAGAAAGTCTTGAACGTTAAGTTGATTTATGTCTTGACAAAATATAGTTTAATGGAAACCAAGTTCTACGTTTTAAGTACACGTTTTGTTTTCATAACTGAAGTGTTTGTATCTTTTTTTTTTTTGTAGACTGGTCAACAATGAAAACCATTTCAGTAGATCAGATTGTTAAAATCCCTGTGGGAGGTAAGACTGTTCATGTTAAACTGGCATGTATATGAAATGTTTTAAAGTAAGATTCTCTGTATACTACTTAAGTTTCTGAAATACTTTACATTTCGTGCTGTATTGAAAACTATACCACTGTGATTTAAATTAACTGCCCCATCACTTAAATATTTTTTTTAAGCTTTGCAAAACAAAGACATTTATTATGTAAGTTAAATAAATATCACCCAGACTTGGTTTCATTTCATCATAACCCTCCGTATACCATGTCAGTTGTCACCTTACTTATGCCATCTGTGGGGTTCATTTGCACCCCAGCCTAAAAGCAATTGTATCAAACTGGCTATATATTTATATAAGAGACTCTCGAAACCTGAAACTTAGTTTTCTTAGACACCATTAGAGAAGTACCAGAATTAAAACTACTGTCATCAGTTCGAAGATTTTGTCATCATCATCATATCCATGGTAGTGTTTGATATTCAGATTCTGCCCCAAATGAAGAATCACTTTCATCCTCTGACAGATCTGCAACATAATTTTTTTCTGATCCACTACATTCTTCTTTCCATGTTAGTTGTATTTCCTTCCCCCCAGCTCCTGGATAATGACTTGTATCCTGACTTTTAACCTTGGAATTAGATACATTATGGAATCAGTGTTAGTAGAGTATCTCCTTGACTGTACAGTTGATGATGATGATGATGACAACTGAGGTTGTTCGTTAGCGTATATGATCTTTCAAATTCCTTCTAGAATGCTCTAACTTTCTTTCACATTTCATTAAAAAAGGTTACACCATAGATGTTGAAGGTTGTATAAGTAAATATTAAGATCAATAAAAACACTTGTGGAGTTTGTGGTTACAAAGATGCATCACAGCCATTCTGATTCAACCTGTGCTGAGTAATATAGATTTGAAGTGTATTGTGGTGCCAGTATACTGTTTGTTTGAACATTATTATATGTTTTTAGTTTGTCAAATCTATCAGTAACATTGTTACTTGTTTTCAGTTAGTCAAATCTATCAGTAACATTGTTACTTGTTTTTAGTTAGTCAGATCTATCAGTAACATTGTTACTTGTTTTTAGTTACAGTCAGATCTATCAGTAACATTGTTACTTGTTTTTAGTTAGTCTGATCTATCAGTAACATTGTTACTTGTTTTTAGTTTGTCAGATCTATCAGTAACATTGTTACTTGTTTTTAGTTTACAGTCAGATCTATCAGTAACATTGTTACTTGTTTTTAGTTTACAGTCAGATCTATCAGTAACATTGTTACTTGTTTTTAGTTAGTCAGATCTATCAGTAACATTGTTACTTGTTTTTAGTTTACAGTCAGATCTATCATTAACATTGTTACTTGTTTTTAGTTACAGTCAGATCTATCAGTAACATTATTACTTGTTTTTAGTTACAGTTACTGTGAACTCCCGAAGGGTTACAGTAACCGGGCCTCGTGGTGTCTTATGTAGAAGTTTTAAACATTGCCAAGTAGACATGGAACTTATTGGTAAAAACAAGCTTCGTGTAAAGAAGTGGTTTGGGAATCGGAAGGAGCTCGCGACGGTCCGTACTGTCTGCTCTCATATTGAAAACATGATAAAGGGAGTGACAAAGGTATGAAAAATTACTGTATAACTTTATTACCTGAAACAAAGTCATCTTAAGGTCATTTTGGAATACTGAAATATTAATTAATTCTAAAAACCTGTAGTCAATCATACAGAAATATACGAGATTTGATAATTATAAAATCTGGTTAATGATAGAAATCACTAAAATTGTCTATCAATAAGTATTTAGTATTAGTAAAAATACCCCCCCCCTCAATTTTTTCAAGATCTTGACGAAAAGCTGCTGCCTTTTACAAAGTAATGTACTCATAGAAGATCTGTTTTTGGTGCGAGGCTTGTGAATATGTACTGGAAGAATGTCAGTTCTAAGTTGAGATTGAAAAGTTTGTTGTTTGTATAAATGCAAACATTGTGGATGTAGTTATTTGTGTTCCTGCTGAAACTAAGACAATGATGAAGAAAGATCTTCCAAAAATATTAGAATTCTACTCATTTTGATTACTTTCATTGTCTTAGATCATTCTGTGGCTACCACACAGATGTAACTGTGAATGTCTTGAGAAATATTTGAACATTGTTTTGAGTCGTTCACTGGTTGATACTTAGATATATAACTGATCAGACCTCAACCAATGAACGTAATGAGAAATATTTGAACATTGTTTTGAGTCGTTCACTGGTTGATACTTAGATATATAACTGATCAGACCTCAACCAGTGAAAGTAATGAGAAATATTTGAACATTGTTTTGGGTCATTCACTGGTTGATACTTAGATATATAACTGATCAGACCTCAACCAATGAACGTAATGAGAAATATTTGAACATTGTTTTGGGTCATTCACTGGTTGATACTTAGATATATAACTGATCAGACCTCAACCAGTGAAAGTAATGAGAAATATTTGAACATTGTTTTGAGTCGTTCACTGGTTGATACTTAGATATATAACTGATCAGACCTCAACCAGTGAACGTAATGAGAAATGTTT
>NW_013671459.1:58527-62599 GCF_000517525.1 Limulus polyphemus | reverse complement strand
CCCGGTAAATAAAGCGGAGATATAATTGCAGATGGATAGATATAGAGACAGATAATTGAGTCAAGCGAGTGGTAGTGACGGTAATATAAGGTGTGTGTTTTGTTATCGAGATTGCAAACGTATTGACTGTGGAAATTCTGTGTATTATAAAGTTGTATCGAGAAAGAATAAACTAGTTTTAATTAAGTAAGGACTTGTATCGCTGAAGTTTCTCGGAAAAAATTTCTACGGGAAATTAACAAGCAAGTAGAGACGTAACAATATGTTATATGATTATGTTCATCATTTTAAACATAAATTATGTATCAAAACAAAATATAGTGAGGTATATTTATAAATAATTAAAAAAATAAAAGAAACGATCTCATACTGTGTTGTATAATAACTTTTAGAATTAAGTATTTTAATCTATGAATATTGTGTTATTTTCTTATTAACTATATCACTTGGAAATTGAGGAATTCAAAACGAGCCCTCTCTTTGAAAACAAAGCAAAAGCAGATTTATTTGTATTGAACCCAATAACCAGAACAGTAAATGCGACGAAGTAATAAATGTCAATTTCAACGCTTTGTTTTCTGTAGTAATAAAAAAGAGAGAGAGATTTTTTTTAAATAAGTACTTTGACTGAGTTGAATTAAATGACAAAATTTTAGAAGTGAGATAAAAAATGTTTATAAAACTGAAGAAGTTAAATAAATGTTACTCAGTAAACAGTGGGGGGGGGGGGTCACGATCTAGTTAAAAATAGTTTTATTTGGTTTTACAATGTCCAAAGTGAGCTTATTTAACTATACGATTTGGATTATCGATAAAGTTAGTCTAGTCTGAAGAGGATTTTTTTTTCAATTCCATCAATCAAAATACAGTTTCATTGTAATGTATAAAATTTCTCAAGCCAGAAAATAATCGAAGAAAATTTTTTTAAAGCACAGCATTAGAATAACAAGTACAACGTTTTGTACATTTGCAGTTATGTTAAACTTATATTAAAGTTTTTCTTCATTACCCATTCAAGCAGTCTCCAACCATTATTAGTCTCAAAGTGGGGTCCTCGTCATCGAATAAGAGTTAGGCTAGTTGTTTCTGATGATCCCACAAAATTACACAAGGGCTATTCACGCAGGCTAGTTGTTTCTGATGTTCCCACTAAACTACACAAGGGCTATTTACGCAAGCTGCTCATAATTTTGAATTGATAGAATAGAGGAAAGGCAACTAGTCAACAGCACCCACCGTCAACTCTTCGGCTACTGTAATAGAACGGCGGTATTTGACTGTTACTTTTTTTAATCACATATCCACGACCCCAAAGTACAGGGATTGATTTTGCGACGACAAGACGCAAACCATGGACTATCAGATTCAATGTTTGACTCTCTGATGACAAGACCACGATCGGTCCATGAGAGTTAGAATATATAACTCGGAAAATTATAAGCGTTTTACAGGCATCTGGTTACGAAAAAAGAATATACAGATTTTACGATATTAATAAAGATTTCCAAAATTTTGGATGCAGTTTAAAATAAGAAGCATTTTCCCTCTGAAAAGTTGTGGTTTATTAAATTTGTCGCAAAATTTGGAAAATGTCGAAATATTCGTCTGCGGAAAAATCTTTGAGCCGAAAACCGGTTAATATTATTATTATTACGGTTTATGATCTAAAACCTTAGATTATTCAGCCTGCATTTCATCGATGTATTTATTTTATATTAACACAACTTAAAAAAAAACTATATAGTTCCACAAAAAAAAAAAAAAGAACTAGCAAAACGATACAGAATTGATTATGAACATCTAACAAATCCTAAATAATCCGTTATATTTCAGTGTCGTTTCATTAATTATTTTTTTTGGGTATATTAATTTTCGTACATACACTGATTAAATACACTGTTAATTTTTTAAAGTTATTTATGTAAAACTATTCTGGAAATAAAGATTATACGATTTTCAAAAATGGAAATAACTGCAGTGTTTACGTTTGGATGATTCACCCACCGTTAATAAATATTTAACCCGTTTTACAGTTTTTCTGGCTCGAAAATAACCGTCTAGACAATTTTTTAAAATTTAACAACGTTTCTTGACTATCGTTCACCACTATCAGGATTAATGACAACGATCCCAGGTGACTGTGCCACACTTGCTTAACATTATTTTACCTCTTTCACCACCACGTTTATATATATATATATAAATTCTCAACGCCAGGTTTAGTTTTAGATACACATAAAATAAAACAATAACAAATGTTTTAATATTTCGATATTAATCTGAAACTTAAAACTGGTACACTTTGTTAAGTTTAAGGAGGTGGTAGTGGGTGGACGGGAGGGGGGTATCCTTGCTTCTTGGTACTACAAAGATGCAAACTCACACGGCATTATTCTATAGGGAAGACATGCTACTAATACTAGTAATGCTCTGAAGTATGTGTGCCATTGGCAGTAAAATAACAACACAAAACAAGGATGTATCAACTGAAATTCCGCGCAACAATTCCTATTTTCTTTCTTTCTTGTTTTTAAGCACGACGCTACACAGTTGGCTATTTGTTTTGTGCCCATCACGGGTATCGAAACCCGGTTTTTAGCATTACAAGCCTTCAGATCTAGCGCCGAGTCAATGGAGGGGGACAACAATTCCTGGAGACTCGATAATCAAAATAGTGTTGCGTTTATAAACAAAAACATCAAAAGACAGAAAGAGAGAAAACAAATCTGATGTCATAAAATTGAAACAAAACATACGATACTATCGTCCAATTAAATTGACCAGGTATGAACGAAATGTGCGAAGTGACGAAAAGAAGTTAAAGAGAAGAACTGAGGCACGAACAGCACAAAAAAAAAATGTTCTGACAATGTTGGATAAACCCGTTAAAGTACAAGAACAGTACCTTGCAGGAAGTGGATTCTAATGAAATGATAATTACAGAGAAGTATTCTCATTTTCGCGTTAGGTAGTAATATAAATATTAACTTATTGTTCACGAAACGTAATTCTACACGTTCAAACAACTCAAATGAAGAAAAAATAGCGGGACGTCCATGTGAATTGGACAAAAAGTAAAAAGGATGAAAGGAAAGAAGGAGAGGTCGTAATAACAGCGTGAGTCAACGTTTTTGAAAGAACTCGAGACTCAATACATAAACTCACAGAATTAGTAGATGACACACCCTTTTGAGTTATTTTATCACTAGATTAATACAACTAATTGGTAAAATCAACATACACAATTAATTCAAATCGTGATCGAATCAAAAATTCATTATCATTCGTGTTACCGTGAGGGAGGGTAGGCTTAATATGTAGTTTTGAAACGCTAGAAGTAGAGAGGCGTCTCTCATGCTGGTTACTTCTATGTTGGCAAGTTTTTCAACGTAGCCCTCACTAACTGGAAGATACTTGGAGCAAGTTTTATGACAACGGATGATTGGGGCTGTTAAGTTTAATAAAGCCGAGTTAAAACACAGGTTCACGTCATTCGACCATAATTACCTAACACAACCCAGTCTATATTTGGTTCGAAATGGTCATTCTTCGTACATGGCGATGGAGACTGAACAAAAACTCATTATTTAAACTAATCCAAAAGAAGGAAGGCCTTTTATATCGACGTTGAACGTTTTATCGCACGAAAGATGGCGCCAGGCTTTACTTGCTGTACAGCACTCGTACAAATCTCTAGTTAAAAGCTCAATCAATTATTCGCCACTGGCTTGGCGTGGTCTGGTAGTTAGGGCGCTCGATTCGCAATCTCAGGGACACTGAACATTATAATGCCCCTCACAGCTGAAAAGATGAGTACGTTCGAGGACGGATTGGATCCAACGACCCATAGATTGAGAGTCGAGTGCCCTAACCATGATCAAATTTTTTGTTGATAAGATACACAATGGGCGATCTGTACTGTTCCCACTGCGGGTATCAAAACCTGATTTTTAGTGTTATAAACCCATAGACTTACCTCTGAGCCACTAGGGGCGCCCATGAAGTATCGTGGATCGGCATGACTTTATTCTTCCTTTTGTGGGATTCATGGACACTGTTATCCAATAGACAA
>NW_013671459.1:55627-58084 GCF_000517525.1 Limulus polyphemus | reverse complement strand
CCTAAAGGACTGAAAATGCCAAACCTGCTTTCAAGATCAACGTTTCTTGTATCTGCACGAATGACCAGTCGCTAACGTGAGGATTCATGGACATCTCTGCTCCATGTGATGGTCGTAAAGCAGTCCCAGTAGAAATCCCTTGAAAGAACCCTGCTATTTAAAATAACACGTAGTGTTATATTAATACACGACGTTGACTGGATTCACAATGTTTCGCATGATATCGCGAAAAAAAGTTTAGACATTTTGTGAATATGTAGGAAAATGAGATGTTAAATCTGCATACCAGAACTGTTATAATTTTTTAAAATTGCAAGAGCTAAAAATTCACATGTTTTTGGCCTGATATGGCCAGGTGGTTTGGGCGCTCGTGTCGCGGTTCGAATTCTCGTTCCACCAAACATGCTCGCCCTTTCAGCCATTTTCCTGAATAACGTTTTGTAGCCTTTTTTTGGGTGCGGGCAAAACTACTGTATACATGTATTTTTTTTTTTTTTTTTTTTTTATTGTACACAAGTGTTTTATTAAATATTGGAAAAAACATTCATGAAACATTTGTGTAAGTTTGTGCCGATTTATTTGTGGATTTTAAAAGGAATTTATAGTGTTGATGCATAATATTCTTTCATACTGAACAGTGAGAATAGTAGGACTGGGGAACATTTATATTTTGGCATGGTAGGATCCATCTTCAGCTAAGACAGTTTTTATTTTTCTAACAGGGTGGTTGGCCTTTGGGATGGGTTGCCTTCGGATATTGTGCAGCCAGTAAATTTAAGCGAGTTTAAGAGAAAGCTCGATACCTTTCTAAATTATAAGGGCTGACTAAGATATTTTTTAATTAATTTATTTATTAATAGTTTATTTTATAAGATGAAAGAGCCGAGATGGATCAATAGGTCCCATGTTGTCTTAAACATTATGTTACGAGATTTTTATTAATACGTAAAAAATATATACTTTCGTTACTTTTCGGCGAAGCTCTTTCTACCATTCATATTATAGTGAAAACTTATTGGTTGGACAGGATGACAAGATATTTCTGTAACGCCTGATCAGTTTGGTATTTGGAACTGTGCGTGACAAAAAATGTAGCATATGTGCATAAGGAATCATGAAAAATGTACTATATTGGCTTCTGAAAATCGAATAACAATGTCATCTGGACCAAAATAAAATCCACGGGGTCACAGCAAATAACTCTTGTATTCCTTAATCGAAAATTTGGCGCAGCGTCCAGTAACTGGTCAAAGTTTTCGTAAGTCGTTGCACACTCGCTTAATATCAGAACTCGATGTATCCAGGATGTCACATTCGTGTAGGACGATGCCCCCACACTCTATATCTGTAAAGGAATTGCTTACAAAGGCTTTCAGTGAAGACAGGATTCTCAGCCGCCACTTCCATGATACTCTGCTGCTACGTCCCTCAAACTTCATTTACCCCCTAGTGACTACTGATTACGAGTTTTTCTTAAGTGAGCCTATCGCCGTAGCCTAGCGATCATTCATCAGCTAATGGATGTCATTGGGAATATTTTGTATTTTAACATGCAATACCATTGTCGTGGTGGGCGCGGTAGTCGAATAAGATGATGAAAACACTGAACAGTTGGTATGGTGAAGTTTATAATGTCACTTCCACAAACCAGTTGAATGAACCTTCCGTGACTTCTTATGCAAGCATGAAAAATATATTATTAGGTCGTCAAGAAATTAATGTCGTTTTTTTTAGATGAAAAACCCAAACAGCAAGAGTATTGCAATCCGATCTGTGTCTGTCTGTCTGTGTGGGTGTATTTCCGCTTGCGTATCTCGAAAACTAATAGACCGATGTAAACAAATATTTCGCACAAGATGTGAAGTCTGTATAGGACAGTCCTCCCCAAAGTTGGTCCGAATTTGGATTTTGGATAATTTTTTTTATAATGGGGAGATAGGATATTTTCGCGGCTTGGGTTAATAACTGTAAAGTGTAATCGGATTTGTACCAAATTTCATGGACACATTAAGGTTGAAACTCCTCATCGCACTACAAAAAATGATCCTGATCGTTAATCATTCTGAATCTGAGAAGGATTTTCTGAGTTTTCGAAGGAGAAATTTGACGTTATTCAATATTAACGTATGCAATCTCGAAAAGGAGCAGCGAAACGAGGGTATGTAATCTCTGATTGCTCTTGTATCTCTCCACGGTGGGCGTACTTGGACAATCTACTCTTCACTCCAGCAGCGGAAATCTATAAGCTGGCCAATGGATAATAAACATACAACATTCTTGTGAATAAAGATTTGTTTATTCGTTCAGTTGTTTTCATTTGTTTTTCCTTTTATGCCTGTGTTCGATTCATTCTTTGCATAATATTCCCAGAATCTGCTTTTTACGGATACATTAAACTTGTCTATTGGATAACAGTGTCCATGAATCCCACAAAAGGAAGAATAAAGTCATGCCGAT
>NW_013671459.1:53480-55107 GCF_000517525.1 Limulus polyphemus | reverse complement strand
TTAGCGAGACAGTTAAAAACTCGCTTGTCAAGTTTCGTAAAAGCATCTCTCCGATAGTTCATCCAGCTGATTGTGCACATAAATATTCTTTTAGTGTGACAAAGAAGTTGACTTATTAATTCCGTTTACTTCAAGTAAAGCACAGTTTGCTACATTTTGTCAATTTACCCTTTTCACTAATTAACTTTATTCAGGTTTCAACAATAGGAATTCGTTTCACTAAATGATCAGCCTGCGTTTCAGACACTCTTCTTCTTCCACTTTGAAAATAATGTACATATTTCTTTTTCATCTTCCTATAAATTTTTTCTTTCATTTCCCCTGCAATAAATTATTACACTTCACCCTCAACATACTAGTCTAGCAAACTTTTCGAAGCTGTGAAAAACAGACGACCATGAGCTTGGTTCATCTCAAATCTCGGAATACCACACATTAATATAAGCAAGTAGCACAAATTTAATGAAAGTTCTTCTGAATCAAAGTGATGTTGTATAACTATGTGAAATGGTCTTCATAGGAATGTCAATAGATAAAAATTAACTAAAACAATTATCACAAAATATTTCTAACTTTAGTTTTCTAATGCTATTTCGTAGCCTCTGTGCATTGATAATGTTAATTAATTCGTTATGAATTACTAATAATCAAAATCATGTTAAAATAACATTTCAAAAATTTACCTAAAATGCCACAAAGTACTGAATATCAATAATTTCATTCAATATCAATACTTTTCAGATAGGATGGGCGTATGGAGCTAAAAGCTTTATTTGAAATCCCCATTATGTGTCATTTGAAAAATATTGTCTTTTCTTTTTTAACTTATAAAGCTGAACATTCCTGAATTATCACCAAAATTTTCAAACTTGCATATTTTGGCTAACGTATTGTGTTTTACGTGAAGTTTAGTATGTTACAACCTTATTCTCGTGCTAGTCGCACGTTATCATAAATCATTCTCCCCTGATGTTACAGGACTTTCTTATGGTTAATGTCGCTGTATAATACTTAGGTCTTGTACTAGTTTGTTCTCTCGTGGCGTCGGCCACGTAGAGGTTCAGGAATACCACGATGCTGTGCCTTCCTTATATTAACTTATGGGGTTGACCAAATGATATGGTTGACAAGTACGCTTAGGAAGAATTGACTCTACCGTAACATGTATATATTGATATTAGTTCTCTCAATCTATATCAAATTTTCTTCAGCATTTTTCTGAGACAGAACTCTTTCCATTTAGAAGTTAGCGTTATCTTTCCTCCAGCCCACTCATTCTGCTAAATTGTATGCGTGTTCAATAAACCATTGCGTTTAATTTCACTTCTAATCTGTGTTCAGTATATTATTTCATTTCAATTAGGTAATAAATTCAGTTTAACTACGAAATAACTTATGCTGTAACTAGTTATAGCAGTTACTGTTCTTACCTTAAGTTTATCAGTGAACCTAAAAATATCTCTTTCTACTGAATGGTAGAAAAACGCCAAAGTTTGGTAGGCCTAGCAAATGTCATGAAAAGTACATAAAACTGGAGATATTTTATTTTTATTTTCCGTTTTAGCTATTCTAAGATTTTTTGTGTTAAGTTTGTTTGTTTGTTTTGGAATTTCGCGCAAAGCTACAC
>NW_013671459.1:46041-53117 GCF_000517525.1 Limulus polyphemus | reverse complement strand
GAAAAATTTAAATCACAAGTACGATTGAACATCTATAGTTCATCATAGCATAAACAACTAATTTTGTTGCTACTGTAACATTCCTGATGAATAACACAGTTACTTGCTGTTTACGTCACTCCTTTTTTTTTTACTTTTTTAGACAGTGTTCTATCTTTCATTACAAAATTATGTAGAACTATTCTAGTTGTAGAACCTTTGGTGATCAGCATATTGCAAGGCTTTCCACCACTAATCCCATGGATTGGTTTCTATAAACATTGAACTTCTTATTTCATTTTGGACAGATGAAATATTCTCAGTTGAACTATATTCCATAAGTACAGCTAATTTCGGTTTCCCGATGTCTGGTTAGCCCTTGGTTATTCCTTCAATCTGGTTGAGCTCGGAGACTCATTCTTGGGGTAGTCTCTCCTTGATGTTTTAACAACTATTGATTCGTCACAGTTTCTACTGTAATGACCAGGTTTACCACATCTATAACAGTCCCCTCCTTTGGGAGGAGTTCATATTCCTTACAAGCTTTTGTCTGCAGTTCTTTGCAACAAGTCCTTTCAAGTTACACTTGAAACATGTTTTCTGGTTTATTCTCTTTATTTTGTATCAGTACTTGTCTAATTTGTTATTTTAGTTATTCTAAACTGTTGTCAGCAGAAGTTTGTTTCAACACTACTCGATCTGGCGATGTCATAACTTTGAGATGGTGGCTTTAGTTGTTTATCTGCAACTTTAATGGAGGTATGCCATTTAAGAACATACATCTACTTTGCTTCAGCCGGATACTCATATCATTTTCGGTTATGTCATCTATAAATTGATCACGTGCAAACAAATCCATAATTTCATGAAAAGCATCTGGGTAAGATATTCGAGCATCTCTTCCTAAAATTTGTGCAAGTTCGGCTAAGGTCTTTTTTTTTTTTTTTTACTTTGCATCCTGTTCCGGATATTTCTTTTTCAAGTAATGCTTCACTCTCACTCTTCGACCTCTTAGGAGCCATCTTCAATAGTTAAAATTATATTTTATTTTCACCAGAATATTCTATACCTGACACCAACGTTGTTTGTTCTCTCTTTAGCGAATTATTTTAAGTTATCTGGTGAAACTAATTCCAAGTGCAATCCATGTAAATAATAATTTTTTGCCTTAAACTTCCTTTACAGGCTGGTACACTTCGTATCTTGCAAGTTTAAATAATTTTACAAGTGGCACCCAAACAAAAAAATACCTTGACTAATGTGAAACAAACTTACTTCATAGTTGATCGATCAAATAACTGAAAACAAAACACTGACAAAAACAGCGATTGATTGACTATCCATATTTCACGCTACAAGCTTGCTTATTTACTTGGCTTACTCACTATCTCATCCGCACTTATAATCTAACTTAGAATATACTAGAAAACTTGATGTAAAATCTTCTAGATATTTTGCAAAGTCACTAGGTAACGTCAATTGAGAATTTTCTAGGAATACTTAAAATCAATAAGGTCCGCAGCTCTCTCCAGCTAACAAACAAATTACAACATTAAAATACAGTTAACAGTAAGTTTATTTGCATTTATTAGATTAGAACTCATCTTTCAAAGCGGATTAAATATTCCTGTGGGCAGTGGCACCAGACCCACAAATGTTTTAGACAACTCATGAAATGAGGGAATGTTTAACCAGTTTAAAGAACAGCAGACACTATTGGTGTTAATTACTCAGAACTTTACACTTTAAAGTTTCCTGAATTAGATGCATACTGAAACATAGATCGCATTATTGCCACACAATCAGAAATTCTAATTCATGTTAAGTGAAAAATTATTATACTTACAGAACGTTTGGATATCACATAATATTCAATAAACTGATATAATTAGCCAGATTCCGAAAATCACGGAACGCGTGTCAACCCGAAAAAGCCTATAAAACTCTCGTAATCATCCAAATAATTATTTCAGTCTAAGTTGATTACTTTTTATTGTATTTTATTGGCACAACATGCGTTTATAGTTGAATAAAAATGAGTAACACATATTTCTTTGGTCTGAAAATTAGAGGCGTAGCCAAGGGTGGGGCCCAAGGGGGCCCGGCTCCCCTGAAAAAAAATCTAGGCATAATGATCACATATTATTTTCCAACTTTTATATATATATAATAAACTCGTTTTGTATCATTTAACACAAAATAAAACTTCTATAAACACTATTACATTTGATTTGTTTTAATAGCCATTTTAATAAAAATCTAGATCAATTTCAGCTTTTTAATTTATTGCCCTCTTAAAATTTACTTTAAAAAACACGCATAAGTGTGTTAGAATTCATATTATTGTCGGAAATTATTATATTTAAATGTTTGTCCGTAGTAATTTTATATTTATAGAATGCTTTAAAAACAATACGTCTTTCTTTTCAGTATTAGTACCTATATGCATTTGACATGTTTGTTATACAAAAAGCGAAATTTTGATCCTTTCTGTTAATTAAACGTCAGCCCTCTGTTCAGGTAATACCCGTACAACGGCAGGTAAGAACGGCTAGTAAATAAATATACAAAACACTAACTTCAAAACCTACTAAATGAACTAACTACGGTTAACTATAACGGCGCTTTTCGGTTTGATGAACTGTTAAATTTTTATTTTAATAAACATTATTCTAATACAGTTTCATGCTGTGAATTCACAAATATATGTATTTCTTTAGATAAATAACAAGAACGTACCGAAAAGGACGATTAAACGTATTATTATTCTTTACAGGTTTTACAGATAAAATTGGAAATTAATTTACAATGGTTATGGACAACCTTACAGTTCGAAGAACAATTGGTACGATTTTTGCAATCCTTCAAAATTATCCCCGAAAAAAAGATGTGTCATACAAAACATCAAATTTCTATATGGAAAATTCAAAACAGCTCCTGTAACGAATGACATTATTTGTGGTTTAATAGGCAATGGAATCTATCAGCCTGGATTAGCAGAGATGAATAACGTTTTGGTTCTTACCCAGACGACGGACACAGTACAAAAACCGAAACGTTGACCATATCTAAAATCCAAGCTGATACAATCCACAGAAGATTCAACGTCTATGCTATTCATAAGCAAATGTCTTCGTAAAGGTCTAATTTTCCCGTGGATTCAGTTAAAATTTCATCCTCCTAATTTTCAGATAAAAAATGTTCAAAGTTTCAATAAAGAACTGCAACATTCATCACGCGGTCTTATGCGCTAAATATTACTGACTATAGCTTCCAACGACATGATACAAAACCGACAGAAATTCTACAATATTTGTAACAAACAGGATTCTTCAAACGTTTTGAAAATAATTCGTGAAGCCAACCGTAACTTTGTTGGATACACCGAAATTCATACGTTTAATCAATACAATGGATCAGTACCCATGATATTATACTAAACAATTACACAATACTTACTGAAGATCCTACCACTAAATCTCTTTTCAAGGACCACCCCTCACCCCCATAATTTTTTTTTTATATAAACATGACAAAAACCTAAAAGAAATCGTGGTGCCCAGTAATCTTAAACAAGAACAAAATGATACTCCAGGCACTCACACATGTAAACAAGACAGGTATGTTACCTGTCCACATATAAAAAGCACCACATATATACGATGGGAAAACAACTTTAAACATAAGACAAACCACTGAATGTATCATTTAGTACATAGTTTGCAAAACAAAATGCAATAGCACAAGAGCATTTAAACCATATTAAATCACAGAAACAAGTTACATCTATAGACAAACATTATCATCAACAACCATACAGTTGAGGACTTTTCGATTCTGGCACTTATTAGCGGTCCAACAGACATTCACAAAAGAACAACTGGGAAGGAGATTAATGTACAATTAGGGAACCCTACGACCATCTGGTTCAAGTTAACGCTTTTCTTTCCTATAGATTCTCATTTTCTTCCATATTTTGTTTCAATATTAATTTCAATCTGTTTTATGTTTTCTTGACCTGTAATATTTATTAATGGTGAAATTGGAAGAAAAATATTAACATATATATTGTTACGTCTCTGTTCGTTTGTTAATTTCCCGTAAAAATTCTTTCCGAAGAACTTCAGTGATACAAGTCTTTTCTTAAATAAAACTAGTTTATTATTTCTCAATACAACTTTGCAATACACAGAATTTCTATAGTCACTTTAACTTAAACATACGCTATAATTCACAACGATTCTCGCACTTTACTTACGGTCACTACCGTTCGCTTGACTCAATTATTTGTCTCTGTATCTGTCTATCTGCAATTATTTCTCCGCTTTATTTGCCGGGCTTATATACAAAAAGAGGGCGCCTAGAAAATACTAGAGTTGCCAGGAAAAGTCAAGATCCTTCGAGAATCTCAGGACGTGTTACCAGCGTCACATGACTTCCGCTGTCGTAACAATATGTAATGATTGTAATATTGATGTACAAGGTGTAATTTTGCAGAGAAACTTCACGCTCAACGTTCAAATTGCTACTCACACAATTTTTAAATTGTGCGCATGCGCCTTTTGTTGTAAGCTGTACGATCTGACGAAGAACGTTAGCTTGAAACCTCATCCTCTTCAAATAAAAATATTCAACGATTACTTAACCTATTCTTTAATTTCAAGCCTAAGTTAGAATCATTATGTTGCACCAGTTATTTTTTCACAATGTCTGTGAATCGTCTTTTAATCGTACGATTCCATTGAAACTCCTATATTCAACATTGTGTATAAAACGAGTTTCTTTTATTCCAATCGATTGTACGATTCTTCACGAACGAACTAGCACGATGTTAATAGTAGTCCAACAAACCTTTTGTGTATTAATAAATATTCACTGAAACACACAGCATGATTTTGAGATTGAATGCGTGATGTACAGGTTAATATGTATGTTAATCACTTATGCCTCTGTGTGGTGCCCAATTAAACAAACCAGCAGGTGTTTACATCAAAATTAATTCTAGCTTGCCTCTCACAATGTAGGAAACATTCCCGGAGGGAAAGATAAGCACACGGTGAATATTCTGACACACAATTACATGCAAACAAGAAATATGCGAGGGTAATATTAGAACACTAAACACAATATGACTTTGAACGGAGAGATTCCATGTTTCAGTCACATTCGTGCAACAAAAGTAGCACCCCCCCCCCAACACACACACATGACACACTTCGATTGTTGTCCGTTATATTTCACAACTAGCACAGATCTGCAAAATTTGCGGTCAAATTAGTATCTTTATTGCAATAGTACTTCTTTAAATACAGGATTTCTAGAATAATACAAAATAATTCTAATCGCAGACACTGAAAGCTATAAATCCACTTGTGTTAGGCCTAACATTAGCTAAGCCTTAATAGAGTACGGCCTATGTTCGATAGAAATAAATTAACATTGTAAGTTGTATACGTTTTTCCCTTTAGCTTAGTTAGAACTAAACTTTATCATACTTAATACTATCAATAAATAAACTTGTAATGTTATTCTACGACCTAACGTTAGACATTTCTAAAAACTTTGATACCTATTAATATGTTGTACAAAATGTCTACTAAAAAATATTTACATCTGCCTTTTGTTTACATCTGCCGGAATGAAGTGCGCGCCATGCGCATTTAGATAATAAGGTGCGCGCGCATTTTCAAAACAGAAAAACTGGGTGTTATTATAATAGATATATATTACAATTTAAAATTCTTTACAGTCTATGGTACTCAGAAATACTGTAAAACACTAATCGATCAAAGCTGCGGTTGCCAGATTTCCAGAGTGAAACACCGGGACTATGTAAGCTCTGAAACAAGTTGAATTACAACACACTCTTTATCATTTGCTAAATAACCTGGTGTTTATTGTATCACGATTTAAAACCATAGACAAACAAATATAGTTAAAAGCTTGTCTAGTTAAAAAGTTAATAACTAAAATAAAAACGCACCTAAGTTGTCTTTAATCTGTTCAAGAAAAAAAAAAAAGTTCCTTCTTCGTTTTTTTTTTCGGTTTTTGTCGCGTCTACAGATATCAATTCCTGTAGCTACTCAATAACAGATTACAGCAGAGGAAGGTAATACTATACTGAGTGATCTGTCTTTATCAGGTGATTCTCCAAGAAAATTTAAAGGTGTCGACAAACGGTACACAAACTCGCAGTGAAGTACAGAGAACCTAGTACAATATTTCTACTATTTCTTATCGTGACAAAAAATAAAAGGCTAAAAACTGGAACGCCTGGTAAACCCTAATCAAACCACTACTTCACCCCAAGGATCCGTCACATTATTACTAGATGTTTTATAATCATCATGTTGGTTAAAACAATAGTAGTGTTACGTCTCCAGTCGTTAATTAATTTTCTGTAACTTCTTTCCGACTAAACTTTAGCGACACAAGTCCTTTCTTAATAAAACTGGTTTATTCTTTCTGAATATAACTTTACCGATACACTTATTTTCAACAGTCGCTCTATAACAAACGCTATAACGAACTTCAACAATACTTTCCGACTGCAGATCCATTACTCACTACCTACACACACTGTTTTTGTCACGTTGTGACCATCTCATATATACCAGCCTACCCTATATCTAGTAATCTCCCGAGAATTCACGAAGGTTCGAGAGAAGTGGCGTGACACTGGTCACGTGACCTCGCTAACGCAACACTGCCCCCTCCTTAGTATTGTTCGTCCCGAACAATAACCGCATACAATAAACCAATAACAATAACTTAATTAAAATGTACAGAACTACAAACACAAAATTACAATTCAACAAAGTCTCTTAATATTATGGGACGTATCTTCTTCCGTACTGGTCTCCGTCTTGTTGGCTTCTGCTTCACGTGGGATTCACCTACTTCATCAGGAAATGTCCTATCATCGGTAACAGTCACATCAGTGGTAGTAACTTCATCAAAAGTTTCACCATTTCCCTTCTCAAAACTGAGTAGAGTTTCTTCTTCGATGGTGGCTTCTTCAGGTGGCACATCCTCAGCAGCGTCATTTGTTCTGTTTTCTACTTCGTCCCAACTGAAATGTCCTGGACCGTGATAAC
>NW_013671459.1:44161-45041 GCF_000517525.1 Limulus polyphemus | reverse complement strand
CATCAGCCTCTCAAATGTTGCTGGAGCATTACTGAGCCCGAATGGCATCACTCGGTATTGCCAGAGACCTTGGCCATAACTAAATGCTGTCTTGGGTCTATCTGCTTCAGCCATTATTACTTGATGGAAACCTGGCTTTAAGTCCAGAGTTGAAAACTACCTGGCTCCTCTTTGGGCATCAAGAGTATCATCAATTCTTGGCAGTGGGTAAGAGTCTTTTTCGGTTATGCTGTTAAGAGCCCTGAAGTCCACACAGAAACGTTGGGTCCCATCCTTCTTCTGGATTAATACGACGGGAGCTGACCAGGGACTATCTGACTTCTCGACTATCCCTTCCTTAATTAGACCGTCCATGACCTTCTCTATCTCTTGTCGCTTTGCTGGAGCTATTCTCCTTGGAGGGATCTTTATTGGAGGGTGTTTGCCTGTGTTTATTCTGTGCTCTACCAGGTTTGTGCATCCGAGTTCATGATCTCCTTTCGAAAAGACGTCAGCATAATTTGCCAAAAGTTCTTTTACCTGAAGAGCCTGTGATGAAGACAAATGGACTATGCTCTTTTTACAGAGGTCAGTCAAATATTCTGGAAGTGCATGTCCTTTCTTCACAGTTGTATTCCTTGCTTTAACACTGACTAGCTACCTCCTGGCACACACCCAACAACGCCCCTTCCTTAAGTGTCTGCTCACATTTAGAGAAATTAGCCACTGTGAAAGGTACTACTTGATGACCCGCTACAAGTGACCTTCTAATCTTCAAATCCGCTGGCCTGGATGGGTCTTCCACTGCTTCTACAAGCATTGGGCTCCCCTGGGGATGTTTTTTTATCCTACCCCAAATTATCTTCTCTGACATAGGAGGTATTGTAGTTGATTTAAGTGC
>NW_013671459.1:41767-43376 GCF_000517525.1 Limulus polyphemus | reverse complement strand
GTGACATGCAAATCAATGGATGCAGCAACACTTACCGGAATTTGGCCTTTGTTATTCCCAAACGTTATTTTATCGAAGTTAACTACACACTTCCTCGGTAGTAGATAGTCCAATCCTAACACGCATTGGTCTTCAGTGTCAGCCAAGTATACTTTCTGTCTGTCCTTTATGCCCATGAGCTCAATAGTTACCCACACTGTTCCCCACAACCTTGCAGAATGTCCTGTCACACCACAGAGCTTCTGTACAGCTTCTGGTACTCCTTTATTATCCAGCACCTTGATGCTCACAAGGGTCTGCTGAGATGCAGAATCTATGACAAAGTTGCACCTTTGGCCACCCAGCTTCCCTGTCACGTAGATACTATGTGTGCTTGCCATTTTACATTTAGCTGTTGGGACTTTCACGATGGAGGTTGGTGGGCGTCCCTTAGCACCAACTACTACTGGTTTCCCAAAGCTGACTTATTGGTGGTATTTTTCTTAAACTGGCTCCTCAGATGTCCTTGCTCCCCACAGTTCCAACAGCCTTTCTGGGTAGCAGTCTTTACTGCTGTATCGTCTCCCCTGTGTTGAAGTTGCCAGCATTGAGCTCTCTTGTGCCCAGGTTTGTTACAGTGCCAGCAAAGTCCTTCAAACCTCTCTGAAAGCTGACCTTTTCTGGCCTTGAATCCAGATGACTGTACCAACCTCGGTACCTCTGTGCTGGACTTAACGTAGGATTCAAATTCATAGTAGAGGGGTGTGCTTGCTTCACTTGTATCTTAAGTTGTGGACTGTCCAAGACATCTATGAACTGATCCCTCAGCAACAACTTGAGGAGATCGGGTGGTGCAGTTGGGTAGGCCTTGTGTGCCATGCTTTCCAAGTCCTGTGCCAGCTCTTGCAGGCTCTCCCCTTTAGCACGTATTCTCGTCCTAAACCTAGCCCTGTAGACTTCTGACTGATTCTGGGTTCCATAACCGAGTTCCAGAGCCTCTACCAGTGCTCTATAGTTGTGTCTGTCGGCTGCTGTCAACTGTCCAAGCATTTCCAGTGGTTGTCCCTTCAAGCTCGTTGCCAGATATACAGCTTTCTGCTCCTCTGTCCACCCATTCATCTCTGCCAGTAGCTCAAATTGTGCTCTATATGCTTCCCACGGTGCCTTCCCATCGAATTCCTGTGGCTTCCTTCGCACTGGATCACTCCTATTACTGACATTCATATCTGGGATGTAACTTCTAACGGGACTGAATATATCTGCATTAGGGTTTAGCTGCGGGCTCTGTAAGGGGCTTGCCATTGTCTGGGGCTGATTAAGTCGATGGTCAATGTATCCTCCTTGTGTAAAAGACAATAGATCGTCCTTTAACGTATCTAATTCGCTTTTAAATTTACTAATGTTTTCCATTTTTACTTCTTGCCACTGTTGTAGTCTCTCTTCTTGTTTATTTTCTTTCTCTTCTAACAACTGCTGTAACTTTTCTTGTTTATTTTCTTTCTCTTCTAACAACTGCTGTAACTTCTCTTCTTGTTTCTTTTCTCGTTCTTCTTGTTTCTTTTCTTTTTCCTCCAACAACTGCTGTAATCTTTCTTGTTTATCTTGCTGTTCGAGCTGCCATTGTTGTAGG
>NW_013671459.1:38843-40946 GCF_000517525.1 Limulus polyphemus | reverse complement strand
TCTCTCTTATTGTTTATTTTGTTGTTCGAGCTGCCGCTGTTGCAGGTTTTCTTGCACTGCTGTAATGTTTTTCTTGTTTCTTTTCTTTTTCCTCTAACAACTGCTGTAATCTCTCTTATTGTTTATTTTGTTGTTCGAGCTGCCGCTGTTGCAGGTTTTCTTGCAACTGCTGTTGTCTCTCTTCTTGTTTCTTTTCTTGTTGATTTTCTCGTTCTTCTTGTTTCTTTTCTTTTTCCTCTAACAACTGCTGTAATTTCTCTTGTTTAATTTCTCGTTCTTCTTGTTTCTTTTGCTGTTCTTGTATTGTTATGCCTCCAGTCGTTAATTAATTTTCTGTAACTTCTTTCCGACTAAACTTTAGCGACATAAGTCCTTTCTTAATAAAACTGGTTTATTCTTTCTGAATATAACTTTACCGATACACTTATTTTCAACAGTCGTTCTTTTACAAACGTTTTAACAACGAACGTTAACTTCAACAATACTTCCTGACTGCAGTTCAATTACTCACTACCTACACACATTGTTGTCACGTTGTGAGCGTCTTATATGTGTGTATAACACATATATATACAAGACTAACATGTATCTAGTAAATGCTAGGGCATTCACGAAGGTACAGAATAGTTCTAGAAACGTGGCATGACAATAGTCACGTGACCTCGCTGACGCAACAGTATACATTATCAGCTTTTGTATATTGTCAATTATTGTACATGTAAAGGAGGTTAGATTAGATTTAGTGTTGAAATCATACCAAAATCCAATAGATAACTACCGTATTCCAATCATGGAGTAACATGTTGTAAAAAAATACAAACCTAGTGAGACTTATGCGTCATTTTATCCTTTTATTTTCTTTTTCTGCTACATCATAATTAAAGTACATGAATATGTACTCGTATTTATGGCGAAGCTACTTAGGCTATACACCGCCGTCCTTAATTTTGAACTACTGATCAGAGAGAAGACAACCAATTAGAAGCACCATAAATATGATCCTTCATTTTAATTACAAATAAATGTTTTTTCCTTTGTTCCAAACGAAGCATAGTGCAAATCTCTTGCAATACAAAATAGTATACAGCTTGTTTATTACAAATTAGTTAGCCCTGAGATCAATAATATTTTTAAACGGCAATTTGCTATTTACAACTCACAAATTTAGCAATAAACTATTAAAGTACATAAAGTATTTAATGTCGAGTTTTTATTGGTTTCCGATATTGAAAGTAGTTGCTTTGAAGTTTCCTGCATTAATGAATGAAGCAAGAACAAAGTAATCGAAAAGAAGCTACTTTCCCAACGGATTGTTTCAACCTCATGGGGAAAGAGAAAAGAAAGTAGAATTTCAGCTAATGGGGTCGTATGTGGATTTATACGTCACTACAGCAGTTTCAACAAGCGTTGAATTTTGCAGTCTCTCCATAAGTTATCAAAACTCTGCCCATTCTGACCAGGCTACCCTTCGAAGCTCGATAATAAATACACGTAATGCGAGTTATGAAAAAACTGACGGTCTGTGAAATATCTGATAGAGAGTCCATTAGGCACAAGTTTCGCTTATTTCAAGCTGCTATAGTGACTCTGTTAAAAAAAAAAAAATGCTATCTTGAACGTAAGTAAAAAATTACATTTACCCATGAAGACCGAAGAGTTGAAGATACCCATGTAAAAACGATATAACCTCAAGGAAACTTATAAAGTACAAGTTTTTCCTTCTGTTTCACCGTGTTTACAATGAAAGTGTTTTGCAACAGGTATATATATATATATATAAACAACTTTGTATTTCTTCGTTTACTAAAACCCTCATTTGAAGAATAGTGTCATTAACTATTGTGATCAAGTTATCAAACAGACGTAAATAGGAAACATTTTTTTTTGTATGCCTCTCTTGACTAAGTAATTTCTTGCTGATGTATAGATAAAATAGCATAATGGTTATTCTTAATTAGTTACTATAACAGACCCAAATGTGCCCGCGTTAGTAAAAAATATAACCTAATACGAGAATTTAGGGTACATATGTACGCTGATAATATAATCAGAGTTAGAACAGTTATCTTATGAAATAAATGTTAAGATAAATAATATTTGTTT
>NW_013671459.1:26477-38822 GCF_000517525.1 Limulus polyphemus | reverse complement strand
TAATAATAATATTAGTTAGTATATAACTACACACACACACACACACACACACATATATATATATATATATAAGAATGTGGTTTTTTTTAACGACCTAGATAATTATTATGATCTTAACATTTTCTTATTAAAACTAAACGTATTTTAAAATAAATTAGTGCTTCAATAATATGCTTTTCTTAAAGGAGAGAAAATATTTTATCCTTTTTAACATAAATTATGCTAATATAATATGAAACTTAAATAAGAGTTTTTATCCAAGCGTTAGCTGAATTCCATAATTCAGTCACTCAGTAGTTACAGTTGTAATATTTTTAACTCGCAAATAGGGCTTCATTAACGTCGCCCTCGGTTCTTTAAGATAGATCAGATGATTTTTGGGCTATCTGCGCTGTGCCCACCAGATTTCTGGCGTTACGAGTCTGCAGACTTACCGCTGTGGGCTAGATCAAATGAAGTTTATCTGTATTTACTTACTTCAAACAGTCACTTTACTGTACTTTTAGAGTGCAAAACTATCAAATTTTATCTGGCTTTCGAGTGAGGTTGTTGAACACCCCCCTCTCCCCAACGCGTAATGCGTTTCCATATTATTTCGAAGCGCGGGAGGAGGCATTTGTAAATCTACCAATTATTTATTTCTCAGTATTGACAGATGTAGGTTTTATATGCATAAATGATCGAGAAACGTTTGTAGATGAAGACGCCTTACTCGACCTTCTAAAGATCTGATCTGCACAATAATATCAAAAGTCACTCAAAAGAGAGATTCCAATGGTACATATGCTAAAATGGACCATGCAAAGAAAATATATGCTTAAGGATGATCTACTCCTATGCCACAAGGCTTTTAATTACAATAAATGCAAGTCAATGCATATCGGATACCATAATTTTAAAAATGAATACAATTCTGATGGGAATAATTTTCTTCTTTAACACTGTTCAAGTTATCTTGGCGTTCTAGCTTATCAGTCTCTTAACCATTCAAAGAATCTGTTGTTGCAAAGCAAATAGGATTTTAGGTTTTATCTACATAAAGAAATATTGAATATTGAAAAGAGATTACAATTTCATTGTATAGATTACTGATTAGGCCACATTTGGTTTATTGTGTTCAATTTTGGGCTCCTTACTTTAGGTAGAACATTGAATTGTTGAAAAGGATTCATAGGAAAGCTACTAGGATGATACCTTGGATGGAAAGGTTGTCCTACAAGGACATGTTAAGATCTCCGGAATTATTTTCTCTTGAAAAATAAAAAGTTAAAGGGGATCCGATTGAGGTGTTTAAACTTGTTAAGGGAAGTGATAGTGTTGATGTATTATATTTTTCATACTGGTGAGTATGGCGAAGTTAGGGGAAAACAAATATATATTTTGGCAGGGAAGTAATCTTCAGCTAAGACAGCCTTATTTTTTCTAAGAGGGTAGTTGGCCTCTAGAACAGGTTGCCTTCAGATGTGGTGGATGCAGTTCATTTAAGGTAGTTTGAGGGGGTTGTACTTAGCAGAGCCATTTTTTTTTTCTTTTAATTCAGAGTCACCTCTAAGTAGCTCTGTCTAGGTTATTGTCATTCAATCTGTTACAAATTTATGTCCCCGAATATGAAAATGCTGTTTAAAAGGAAGTTATATACACAACTTTTCCAATTTGAATTCTATAGTCCTTAGTCTTTTTAAACGCCTATCTATTTAAATGTAATTTTTATATTCTTATACCCATTGAGCGGAAACTTAATTCCAAAATATCCTCACAAACGGCATCATTAAGACAACTATATTGTAAATTAATTATTATAATAGATAAATAATTATACCTGAAACGCACTAAGTGTGAGGCAAAGTTCCAAAGGTAGAATGTATTACTTCCAATATTAAAGTCATCATTACCAGTGTTAAACAGACTAACATTTCGATTGTGTTTAAACATATCCTTTATTTTTCACTATCTATCGTTTCGCTTTAGTTCAACGTTTAAAACTTTTGCCAGCTTTGTGCATAAAAGATTAATAATGACACACACTTTAGCATTTATTACATCCCAAGTTAAAATTACTTCACCGTTGCTTTTCTATACTGAAAAACGTTACTCAGTCATAAGTTATTTTCTCTGGTACAATTATTATATATATATATATATATATATTTAAACATTATTGTATTGTGTATTTCCAGTAACGTGCCACAGATTCTTTCATACAATAATAGTAAATAGAGAAACGTAAGTTTCAAATGGTACACGAGACGGCGAGTCGCACGTACTTACAGCGTTACACAAACGTGAGGGTCTTGTGATCTTAAGACTATAGTAATAATATCATAAGTTTGAAGGGGAGGGGAATTATATATTTAAACACGTAGGTTATCCTAGTCTTTAAGTTTTGAAAACTTAAATTCTGTGTTACTAATGTGGCTTGTTTGTTCAGTATAGCTAAAGACACAAAAAGTTTTTCCATTTTTTGCAAATTTGTTTGAAGCTCAATTAGTTAACCAAAATATTCATTAGTTGTGTTATCGTTTAACAAAGATTCTTTTTTATAGCACATTAAACGTTATATATAATGAAACCGTATATTACAAAAAGAGGTGTTAACATCGTTTATCTAAACTTTTATCACAACGTATAAATCCCTCCAGTATGTACTACACATTTTGAATGAATTATAAAAAGAAATAAAAATAATCTCTCCATCTTAGCAGTTTACAACACGTGGACTTACTTTAAGCCTATACTTTAGGGACAAAGTTGATATTTCAATATGTTACAGGTTGGTTTGTTTCACAACTTCTAACTATTTTAGTGCGACAACCGCCAGGACACCTTGTATGCAAACAACTAAATAAAATATTTAAAAGCACAGTAATTACATTTGTGTACGATTATTTTTTTACATAAAAACTGTATTAGAGATAAATGATTCTGAGCACGAAGCAATTTATTAACTTTGTGTGGAATTAATTAAAAACTAAGTGGAACATTTTTGTTTCCTAGTATGTGCAACTTCCTGGATTCGCGAACCGAGTACGGTGCACTACGAGTATGATTACCAACAAACATTTGTTACGTGGTTTTAAACACTTATAAGATATCTTACGACTTAAAAAACCAAAGAGAAAATATTCTTGCCTGGTTCCCAGTAATGATCCCATGGTAAAGTCCATATGGCTGCATAGTTAATTGTAGAATTGTTTTCAAATATTAAGGTAGTTTTCTCATGAGCTCTAATTAAAGTTGATTGTAGACGTAAAACCACGTGTAGCAAAACTAAGATTTTTTGAGAGGGCATGGGTCAAGTACTGTTCTTTAAGGGATTATCGAACAGTCATTACTCTTTCATTTCCATCTACCAGAAACACTACAATATCATGGGATACATACAACCTAGTGAAACATGTCGACTAGAGTTGGTAAAATCACGTACTTTAATAGTGACAGCCTCCACGAGATTCGCATTAAGTTATAAATCTAATCAAATGTAGCGCTACCTCGTGGTGAATAACTGTTCAACAGATGACTGGAAGGTTGTTTAGCAAGTTAAATGTCAACTATTTCAGTGGGACATGGTCATGGCCTACTGACGAAGAAAACAAAACTTCAATACATTTATTGCCGATTGTTGTAGGTAGTGTCGTTGAACAAAAATGGATGTAATTTTTCATCTCTTACATCTTCCTTGTTTGTAAGTGCTGTACTATTTGTCAATTACCGCTACAACAACCCAAATTGTTCAGGTACAGTAACTTTATTACCACTTATTTATGGGTGAAAAGTTATACGATTTAGAAGATTGAATAACCAAATTCAACAAATAAACAAAATAAGCTTTACCAAATTAAGTCATTATAATTTACAAATCTTGATGTAAATTTATATTATTGTTTTTTCGCTGCTTTAAAAAAAATATTTAAAAAATCTTTATTTTTGTAAAACTCTAAGTAGTTGATACGATGATGAAATATTTCTTAGATTCGAAAAGTGTGTGAAAAACACTTAGAAAAATAAAACAGATGGATATCATTTTGATTCTTTGTACTTGAAACTAATTTTCTGTTAAGAATTTATCTAGGAGAAGAACAAACTTACCGGGGTCATTTTTAATAGTGACTTCATTTCAGTTATACGAAAATCACGATTTTGCATATTTCATTACAATCACACGTGGCAGGAATTGACAGTAGGTGATTGTTTTCCTACTTGTAGTGCCATCTGGCGATCAGCAAGTAAAATTTCCTAAAGACCCTAACGGTATTGAATTGAATGATGTATTTTCTTTATGTGATTTGAGTAAAGCCATTTAAAACATTTTATGTATCTAATACAAAACAAATAAAGAAAATACCATTATGTATATTATTTCTAACCAGGAAACATTTAAATACAAATTTACAGTATTTCTATATTATATAAAACAACTTTCTAAATCATTTGTGTGTTTCAGCGCAAAACTACACAAGAGCTACTGAGGCGTAACTATCCCTTTTGAATGTTTCTAATTATGCCGTGTATCCCTTAGGCAGACCTGTGAGCCAGAAGCGTACTCCTGACACAAACAATTTGTTTAAAAAGAAAAAACAATACGCGAACGTTGAGAGCTGGGTTATGAAATAAGTTTGTAACTCACTGGGATTGCCCTTCAATTTCGTATCGTGGGGTTTAGTTTATTTGTAATATTTCTTAAAGGTTCTCATGTGCCCGAAGGAAACCACTAGTCAAAAATATCCAATACCAGTTCATAGGTTACTCTTGGCTGAACGAATAATAGGTTTTGACTGTCACTCTTATAGCGCACCCACGGTCTCAAAGTGCAGAGCAAAGTTTTTAAGTCAAGGGAAGGCGAACCATGAATCATTGAATTCAGAAACCGGACACGCTAACCTTTAGGCTACGTCTGGTCCGAATTTTCTAAAAGAAATAAAGAAGTAACATGCACTTCTCACCCATTCACGACAAGTTACTGTTAACTGACATTTTAGTAAAGGATCTCCTTTTGTGTTTATATGTTGAAAACATCTATCCAGGCCCGATTCTAGATACTTCATTTTCCTCTTCAAGTTTTCAATCTTCCCTTCCTCTCCAGTTTTATTTCGAATTATGCATCAAGTCTTTAGGGTTACAATACAAATCAAGTTTATTTACACTTATTTATTAGATCTTGAAGAACTGTTACAGTAACACTGAATATTTGACCTTTATGCCAGTTCCAAGTTTTACAATTACAGAAATTTCACCTTTTTTGATTTCAGTGAGGTGGAATTGCACAGTACTCGCTTCAACTCCAGCTTTTATAGAGTTTCCTGCTTAATCGAAGTCGTTGCCAACCTATTTACTTTTGTTTTTATCATGGTTGGTCTCAAATAGGTTTGAATTAATTTGAGTTTGAAAAAACGTCTTTCTGCACTAGCAGTGATGGCGAATGAAGTTAAGAGAATTTTCAATGCGACAGTGCTGTTGGCAAACTAAACGACGATGCTACATGTTCTTGCATATGTATTCCATTCCAGTAGACTTTTCAGAGTAAGTCTATTTATTCTTCGTGAGAGGACCAGTTCTGTTCCACTAACATCACGTATTTCAACAAATCTCTTGAACTCATTTTTGACAAGTTAGCAATGCAGTATAGGAAGTGAACAGTAAGCTACGTTCCTCTAGTTGCTGAAACCTCCACAGAATTGAATGACTTTGTAAACAAATTTTGCTAAACAAACTGACCTTGAAGTCTTGCTGGGGATCAATGACAAATTAATTAGAACTTTTGTATGAAAACCAGATTTATTTTTTTCCTGAGCGAATCTGTCGTTATTGTGAAAACTTTCAGTAATTTGCATTTCTTCTCTAATCTCTGCTGCACCCACCAATGTCCGTGTAAGGCCTTCATTAGTCCTCTTCTCAGGAAAAAGGGTTTTCGTTTTTTGTAGTTGCTGAAAAGATCGAGACTGTGAAGACCACTATCTTGTAACTGCTTGTTGGAGAGGCTGGTTTCATGCCATACCATAAAACTAGCAACAAATTTTAATTTTGCCATCTTAGTATTGACCTCTTTCTTCTTCTCTTTTGCTTCTGAATACGACTTTGTTCCACTGGCTCCTGTGAGGGTGTTATATTCTGAAATGGGGCCACCAACGTAGTAGACCTTTCACAGTTAACTGGGGAAGAAATTTTAAATATACACGGCCTATCGATAAGTAAGAAGACACCAAGTACAGAAATAATCCAATTCCATTAAGCATAAACATGAAATATAGGCTACAATATTACCATTAGTGCTTAGTGGATCTGCTCCTTGCAATATTTAAGGCAGAAACTCTATTATACATCGTAATTACAAGATCTGAAACCTGGGCCTGTGGGATTGCACCTAGTTGCTAGGGAAGAATTTGAATGAGAGTGTTCTTAGAAGTTGGTTGTTTGGGATGCTTTACATATGCTCGATAGGGTTCATATTTGGTGATTGGCCAGGTCATGGAAGAGTGGTAATTCCCGGACCTTTAAGCCATCATTTTACGAGTCAGACTGAATGAGCAGAAACCCCCTTTTTCTTTATGAAACACTGCCATATTCGGTAAACTGGTCATTGGTATAGACGGTTAGAAAGCACTGCTTAAGAATTGTGATACATCAAGCAGCAGTGACCACCTCTTCACATATCAATTGTTATTGTCTAGCTGTCCAAACTGCACCCATACCATATTTTTGCTTGCATGCGGTTGAAGAAAATTCCCGATAGGATACACGTCAAACTTTGGTGAGTCCACTGTCTTAGAATTATGCAAATCTAGACTATTTGGAAAAATTTTAGTGTCTCAAAAGGAAGAAGGGTGTGATAGCATCTGTGATGGCCACTGCTGTTGCTGTATGATATAACCTAGAGTGAGAAGAGGTTTCTATTCAGCTCTTCTGCTACTGTAGACCATGCTATGAAAATAATTTCTTATTGTATTAGGGCACACTTGTGACTACCCGGCAACAATAAAGGACATTTACACAAGCCATTCTCTATATTTCCCCTCACAGTATATTCTGATGGTTTTGTGTGACAGAACCATGCAAAAACTGTTGTTTTCTTATGTGAATGTACTCTTACTCCGTTTTCTGTCGGCAGCAGTATCGCAAATGACCTAATAATTTCTCGCTAAGTTTAACCATCCTCCCATCGTCTAACTATGTGACTTCATGAAAATATTGTTAATTCCCTGGATGTTTTGTTTATGGAATGCATGCACTCGATTTATTGAATGAGAAATATTATAAGATGTTACTTTATGATAGGATTAAACATGGCAGAAATTAAGTAAATTTCATGAAATAGTCATCTTTGGATGTGAATAGCTTCTCACTACTTTCACGCAGAGGGTATTTTGAGTTCCAGGAACTTTTATCAAGATAATGCGTCCTTCAAGTACAGCTTTTCAATATTCTGTCTTTTGTTCAATTAACTACATATTTTCTGTACTGATTGTTTAGTTTATTTTCAATAGATGTTCCAGGTCATTATACTGATGCAATGTCTCCAGATGACCTAATGACGTTTTATTTGGACTTTAAAATGCTGATAAGCTTTTTCATCTCTTTGTTTTCTTTGACAACAGCTAAATGCTAGTTAGATTGAACATCGTGCAGCCAGTTACTGAATAGCGTGTGACCAAGTATTGAACCCATTTCTTCTGTAGTTTCTTAATTTTTTGAGACAGCATAACAGGAAGTTGCAGCATTGGTCTTTTCACTAGCTTTAGCAGTAGAAGGTTTTTGAATTGTTCTAATAGTAGTCGTTTCACTTTATTTTAATCGTTATCTAATCCTGCCTTTTTTTTTGTTTCTATTTTGCTCTGCATTTCTGGCACTGAGCATCGCCTTGTGCAACATTTAGTATAAAGAATTGACCAAAATACATAGGGTGAAATTAATAATCTGCTATTTAAAAATTAATATGGGATTAATAACAATATGGGTGGTAATTTGGTTAAGTTTGTTTATTTGACTCGTATATTGTTAGGGGCTCTGTGACCAACAAAGTGAGGAAATCGTAATCAGTTTGATGCATATATAGTTTAGAAAAATGTATTTAAAAGGTTGATAAAGTCTATGGTAATTCTAGAATTAAGTTTACTCTTTAAAAACTTTTGAGTTTGCGCTGATTTAAAAATCACTTTTATAGTCATCTTGCACTATTAGTTTGTTTTTTCGCATAAAGCTACACAATGAACTATCTGTGCTGTGCAAACCATAGGTATTTGAAATCTGGTTTTCAGCGTTATAAGTCCATAGACTTGCACTTTTAAAAACTTTATGATGATTTTTTGTGAATGTTGCTATTTTGGAACCATTTTTTTAAATGGAAAATAAAACAAAAAAATTGAGAAATTTCTACTTTATAGGAAGAGAAACTGAATGCTCTCCTTTTGGCTCCCGTAACAGACATGCTCAACATGACAAGAAAATGTTTGGCTGTCCAGTAATGCCAGTCTTACTTCTGTTTTGATATTCTCGCTCCCCGTAACAGACATGCTCAACATGACAAAAAAATGTTTGGCTGTCCAGTAATGCCAGTCTTACTTCTGTTTTGGTATTCTCGGGTGCATTGATTACCTTATAGTTAAGAAAAGTAACCACAGGAGCGGGAGAAAGTGTACTGAAGAGTTAAATCTAAATTTCCTACTTTTAATTGAAAGAAAAAGCTGAACAATTAAAACAAAATTAAAAATGATCATAATCTTTACCTACAACAACATAATTCAAATACAAGTGCATAGAAAACATTACTCGCCTTAGTTGTGTCAGAAGAAGATCTGAAAAAGGTTGAGAGAGCTGGTCATAATACAGATAGCCTATTAACATCATCTCTCCCAGAGTGCACGCTTACTCATAGAAGAAAATACATGATATTAATCCACATGGTTATATAGCGACATCTTTGGGAAAGATCAGCATATCTAAAGAAAACAGCCTAAAACCCTAACAAATTAAGCGTATTTTAGAACTGATCTTTCTACATCTGTTGAAACTACACGCGTGTAAAAAGTTTGGAAACTTTTAAGTGAGCAGTTCAAACTCTATAGTGTCTTCTCCCATTCGCTCAATGGTACATCTCACAGCTTACTCGCTAAAATTTGGGTTTCGATACCCACAGTGAGCAGAATACCTACAGCCATTTTGTAGCTTTGTGCTTAATAACAAACAAAAAAACCCATTAATGTAAGTAGTAATTTCTAATTCAAAACATGGAAGGCTAGACATCAGAACCTGCCGCTACAAGGGCTTTCTCAGGCTCTTTAAATTGAATAATGTGGTTGGCTGTCACTTTTATAAAGTGCTCATAGTTGAAAGTCGGAAGCTATTCAATACATCACGTCTCGAATCCTGAATATTACGACTCACAGCCTGAAACATAAACCATTATGCCTTATCCTTCTGAACAACGAAAACAATTTTATACGGCCTTCACCCATAGATTTGGCATATTGTGGTTTTTCCAAATAACTTGTTTTCCTCAACAGATCCTGTAATATTCGCTAATAATAAGAGGTTCGACCAGGAAATGTGCTGCAGAGTAAATCTCAATTCCCTTGACTTTGACTGAGTTGAAGAAAGTAATATTAATAAACTAAACGCAACATAAAACAAGGTGAAAGTATCCTTTATTCAATTACAACACAGTCAACGACGTGTGCACGAAGACGATTGACAACATTTCTCTCTAGTAACTGAAGAGAGAATTTACTTCTTACCAAGAGGAGATCTGGATGAAACTGTTAATAATTTCCTAATATTGAAAGAATTAGCCACTATCTGCAAACAAAATAGCGTCATTTCTCCCAGAGTGCATACACTGCCCACGTCACTATTGGTCATTCAAATAGAAAATTAAGGGACGTAATATCCTTCAGGTATTACCTGAATCGCCAGTGTGAAGGTTTGCTGACCATGTTATGATAATTCAACGATTTTTTTTTATCAGTCATGTTTGGAACATTTTTTATAACACTGTGTTAATGAATGATAAATGACTGAAGTGGTTATATTATAAACGTATACTATAAGTTGGGAAACCAAAAATTGATAAATCCCCTGGACCAGACAACTTTTATCCTAGAGTTTTAAAGGAACTTAAATATTTTATTTTTGAACCACTAGCTAACATTTGTTTATAGGTCATTGAGTAGTGGAAGAGTATTAGAAGATTGGAAGTTGGCTAATGTTAGTCCAATATTCAAAGGAGGTGATAAACATTGTCCAGGCAATTATAGGCCAGTTAGTCTTACATCAGTAGTTGGAAAGGTTTTGAAGAGCGTGATTAAAGGTGCATTGCAGAGTGACTTAAAGCAGTTTGATATAGTGTCAGGGAAAGTCTTGTTTAACAAATCTTCTGACATTCTTTGAGAGTGTTACTGCAAGAATTGATGAAGGAAATATTGTGGATTTAGTTAACCTTGATTTTCAGAAAGCATTTGATAAGGTGCCTCACAAAAGACTTGTTACCAAAATTAAATCTATGGGAGTGGGCGAAATGTTATTAAATTGGATAGAAAATTGGTTGGAGAGTGGAAGGCAGAGAGTAGTAATAAATGGAGTTAGGTCTGACTGGATCACAGTTACAAGCGGTGTACCTCAGGGCTTTATGCTGGGTCCTCTGTTGTTTGTGAGTTATATTAATGATAGTAACTCTGGAATGACTCACAAAATTTTGAAATTTGCAGATGGCATTAAGATTTTTGGGGTGGTTAACTGTATCAAAGATGCTGCAGACTTACAGGGAGATTTAGATTATTTGATGCATTAAGCCAATACGTGACAGATGGTGTTTGACTATTCAAAATGTAAGGTGATGCATGTAGGTTTTCACAATTCAAAAAAAAATTATTACAATTTAAATGGGAATACATTAAATACTGCGGTTCAATAAAAAGATCTTGGTGTTGTGATTTAAAAGTCACTTAGGTGTATTGTAGCTAACAATAGGGCTAATAATATTTTGGGTAATATCTATAGAGATATTGAATATAAGACAAGGGATATTATTGTTTCACTTCATAGATCACTTGTTAGGCCTCATTTAGAGTACTGTGTACAGTTTTGGGCTCTGTTCCTCAAGAAGGACATTGAATTGTTGGAGAAGGTTCCGAAAATAGTGACTGGAATTATCCCTGGGATGGTGGGATTGTCCTATGAGGAAAAACTGAAATCTCTGATTTTGTTTTCTTTGGAGAGAAGGGTAAGAGGGGATTTGATTAAAGTGTTTAAGATTATTACGAGTATTGATAATATATATATCCATCAAACTCATTTGTGTTTAGCAGTGAAAACAACAGAACAAGGGGACACAAATTAAAAATTTGGCAGCGTAGGTGTCGTCTGCAGTTTAACCAGAGTGGTTGGCTTTTGGAATGAGCTGTCTTCAAGGGTGGTGGAGGCAGAAAATTTAACTGAGTTCAAGAAAATATTGGATGAATACATGAGTAGTAAGGGGTGGTTATATTGGGAGCTGGAAGGGACATCCTTGTTGGGCTAATAAGCTCTGTTTTGTCCTTTTAAAATTTTATGAAATTGTGAAATTTATAAACAATGTTTTTAGGTATCTGTCAAAACAAAATAAAACAAGAGGGAATCATCAATAGCCGGGTCACTTGAAATTCTTTTAGGCAGAATTAGAGTAAATTTATCTATGAAACCTCTTGTTTTGTCCTTTTTATTAGCTGTATTTTTGTGCGCCAGCAATATAAAGCGTGGGGCGAGCGTATACCCGATTCGGTTTTATTACTCCTCAGAATCTCTACCAGCCTATCCTCAAATGGAAATTATTTTAGGCAGGATTAGAGTAAATTAATGAGACCTTGGGTGTGGTCAAATACATTAATCGAAAGGGTTTGACCTCCTGAGTCCAAAACTGTAATTAGATCTCAAATAGGTCAAGAGATGACGGAGCTATGAGCTAAACGTTTGTACTTGAAAAAGTAGGAGCCATTCTATGAGCCTTTACACCGCGGCTAAAAATGTAGGGGTTGGAAAGCTAACTGAACATGTCGATGATTTTAGTGTGATACTTAACCTCATAAAACATCGCTCTAGAATAGGAGTGTCACGATTCTACTTTTATGGTGATGTTTGGTAACAATATTATAGTTACAAAATAGAAATTTTAACTGGGATCTCAGAAATAAAAAAGAGGATTAAAAGAGGAAGTTTAAAATCCTTGATTGCTTTCGTAACTTAAGTCCAAATAATCTATGTGCCTGTTTCGTGTATATAACATGTGTAAATATGAAATAGATATGGAAAAATGTAAACAACAGTAACATGTTTGTTTTGTGGGAACGCTGGAGAATTGTTCTAGAATTTAGGAATATACAC
>NW_013671459.1:21379-25477 GCF_000517525.1 Limulus polyphemus | reverse complement strand
TATAAATCAGTTAAATGACGAAAAATTAGGTGTCTATTTACTTTTGACCACTCAGTGTATATGTAGAATTTAAAAAAAAAAATTATGTCCAGGCTCAGCTAATGGAATCTGTGAAATGAATCCCAACTTCCCTGGCAAGAAAGGATTTAAGATAGGTGAATATTTAACTCTCTTTATAATAGTTCATTCTAACTTCAAAACAGAGCCGATGTGTCTTTTTTGTGAATCCGAGAACGTATGTTTCGGTTTTTTTCCCCCAAAAACCTTTCTTTGAACCACCTTAGAACATATTATTAAGTTGTCCACTTAAAGCATGAAATATAAATTTACATATTAAAATATAAAAATTTTAATAACGTATATGTATGTACCCCCATATGAACCTAATGAACATCCTTACCAATTTTGGTAAGATCCATCCACACCGTGCGAAGTAGTTACATGGACATATAACAGATGACAGTACTATTATACTTATATAGATAACTTCGAACTACAAACATAGAAATAGAATAAAACTGACCTAGCTAGGACTCCTGTATTGACTCATTGTTTATTATTATGTTTATGTTCCTAGTGAAATACATGTTTCAAATGTATATTCTTTAACTATTTGAGCACAGTGTCTTTAAGAGGCTCCACTTCTCGGCATTGTTATGCAGTTTGGTGTACAAATGGAGACTACAAACTCCTCAAATGGAAACAAAGCATATGTGAGGTCCATGAAGAGGAACACGACTCGTCCCTCTCTAATTGCCTCCACCTCCATTCGTGTGAGTATTTGTATATTTTACTAATGTTTATGTATGTTTACAGCACAGACAGAATGCTCAAACAACTTACAATTCAATGGACAATGTTTTATTTTAATTTTGCTGAAAGGTGAGAAGGTTTAAATATTTGTTGTCTCATATTTACTTTTAGTTTTGCTGATATATGCTTCAAGTACAGGAAGAATGTTAAAAATATATGTGTATGAATGGGCAGTGTTTCATTCTCATTTTGAGGTGAGGTAGCTGCTTTGGACCTCGCGCCTTGCTTTTATAATTTTATTTTTTGTTAGAGAGCATTAGTAGCTCATATTTACACTGAGATAAGCCTAAGGTGAGGTCAGTTCGCCATATTGAATTCACGGGGTATGTAGTATTCTTGAAAAGTTATCTTTTTATTTGTTTGATTTTGAAGTGTCTATAGAAAATTTAACCATATTCCGAATATACTTCATACAAGTTAGTATTTGCTGATTTAAATTGAATAACTATCCAGTGCACTAAGGTAATAAATACATTAAAATCTGTGTGAGTAAAAAAAAACACACAAACAATACAATGTAAAGCAGTAATTATCTCTCTGTTATGACTACTATAGTAGACGTATTCTGTCACAAGTGACAACCAGCCCCACTGCTATAAACTGAGTTATAGTTTATGTTGTGATATTTAATTAGGAGTCACCTTATAGCTGACATGAAATAGTTTGAATATATTTTAAGGTTAAAATAGAGGCTTTTCGGCTTATAGGGGCATACTACATAGCTCATATGTCAGAATGTGAATGAATGTATGTTCTGAATGTAAATTGTGGGTTCATGACGCCTGCACTCTTGGTCATCAGTTGTCTTATATATGTCACTATTGTGGTTCGTGTGATTCCGCTTAAAGATTTTTAATCTGATTAGGCCTACATTTAACATTTTTGTTGTTGTTTAAATTGTATATATTCTTACGCTTCATTTATTTTAAAGAAATATCAAATCATTCTTGAAATATGTATGACATTGTATTCCTTGCTACCTCAATCATTATCATTATACGTGCATATTTCTATAATTCATCTTTTAGTAATTATGATCATTATAGCTAAATATATTATTGACTGAGGATCATTTATACTATTGCTTCAATACTACTTTTAGTTATTAAATAATATTCCTTTGCTTAGTTTAAATATCGTAACTGTTATTTTTGTAATTTATATACAATAAATACATTTATATATAATACATTATAATATATACATATATATATTCAAAACATTTTTTTCTTTTTTTCAGACCTAATAATGTGTAGCACCTTAGGAACAGGAGATGCAAAATTATCTGAACACGAACAAGGGAAAGACCACATTGATGCTATGATGAATTGGATTGAACTGTACAAAAGATTAAAAAAGGGAAAGAAAAACTTATTAAAAAGACAAACGTCATTGGCAAATGGTGATCGAATGCATTGTTGCCATCATTACTTACGTGGCACAACATAACATGGCATTTCGCGGAGATAGTGCTAAATTGTTCACACCTAATAATTGAAATTTCTAGGTTTAGTGCAACTCTTTGTGAAATTTGACTGCATTATGGAAGAACATATTCGACGTGAACAAGAGGATAAGCTGTCAGACCATTACCTTGATCCACTCATCAGTAATGGCCTGATAGTACCGCTCAGTGACCATGTTCGCAAAAAATCATTAATCTTGTAAAATCAGCAAAATATTATTCAATTTTATTTGATCGCACACTAGATGGTTCTGATTAGGAACAGATGAGTATTATACTCTGTGGTTGTGGTGCAGTTGGTAGTGTCTTCGAACATTTTACTACCTTCATTCTTGTGGAAAAAATCACCGGAGAAGCCTTAACTAATTATCTGCTTGATTTGCTAAAAAAATGCAGTTATCGGTAGATGATATGCGAGGTCAAGGGTATGAAAATGGCTCCAACATGAGAGGGAAATATTTGGGTGTCCAAAAACGTATTCTGGATCTTAATAAATGTGCTTTCTATGTTTCATGTGGATGCCATTCATGGAATTGACTATTAAGTGATATGGCAAAATGCTCCATAAGAGCACCGTCTTTGTTTGGCATTCTACAGAGACTGTATGTTATATTTTCTGGGTCTTTGGGACGATGGTCAATTTTAAGACGACATGTGAAAGGTCTCACTGTGAAGTATTTTAGTGAAACAAGGTGGGAAGCGTGCACTGATGCAGTGCAAGCCGTTCGCTATCAGCTTACAGAAATCCATGATGCGCTTCAGGAGTTAGAGAAATTCATAACAAATGATGCTGCAGCTTGTAGTAAAGTGAATTTTTGTTGCAAGAGATGCAAAAATGCGATTTTGTTGTAGCTGTTGTATTCTGGTATGAAATTTTACATCGGATTAATGTTATGAGCAAAGAAATGCAACGAGTAACTGTTGACGTTACCCAAGTTATTGGTTTGATGCAACGCACTTGAATTATAATTGGAAGAGTATAGAAAATATGGATGCATTGATCTCCTGAATACGTCTCGTATGGTAGCATATGGCAGTGGCATTGAACCTGTATTCGTCGGGAAAAAAGGCTAGCCTCTTACGAAGGAAGTGATGAGCCATTCAGTAATAAAAATAATGAAGTTGAAGTTGAATTTTTTAATTGCGTGTTGGATACTGCATTGGTACAACTAAAAGAGAGATTCCAACAACTGAAAAACTATTATGAGATTTTGTTCAAAATTGATGCTGTGGAGAAATATTAACGTAATTGTGAGAAGTTAGAGAAGGTTTTGACTGATAGAAATAGGAATAGCACAGATATAGATGGAGAAAGATTGTTTGAAGAATTAATAAGTCTGAAGGTGACTATGCCTGAGGCAGTTCGCAGATCATCACAACCCTCTGAAATCCTCAAGTTTATTACTGAACATGAATATATGGACATTTATCCTAAAACTGCCATTGCCTTTCAAATTCTTTAACGATACCTGCGTAAGTAGCATCTGCAGAACGCAGTTTCTACAAGCTGAAACGAATAAAATCTATCTACGAAATACGATGAGCGAAGAACGTTTGGCACTATTAACTATCCTTTCAATAGAAAAAGATTTAGTTGAAAAATGTGTTTTATTCACTTTTGAACAACTTTGCAACAGAAAATTCGTGAAACATTTCACTTATATAACTCGTTTTCTCTCGTCTGTTACGTATTAAAATTATTTATTATGTTACGTATTAGAATTTCAAATGGTCTGAAACCGAGCTAAATGATACTTTAAATTTAGTAGTTAAATTAGTACTTTAGGTATTTAGCTAGTTAAGTAAAGACCGATATATAA
>NW_013671459.1:20096-21118 GCF_000517525.1 Limulus polyphemus | reverse complement strand
ACCTATGCATGTTTTAAATATAAACAAACGTTGATATTAAAATAAATATATTGTTTGTTATATTGTCTCTAGTCGTTTGTTAATTTTCCGTAAAAATTCTTTCCAAAGAAACTTTAGCGATACAGGTCCTTTCTTAAATAAAACTAGGTTATTTTTCCCTGGATACCATTTTGCAATACACTTAATTTCCACAGTCACTTTAAACACACGCTATAATTCACAATGATTCACGCACTTACTTACGGTCACTACCGCGCTTAACTCAATTGTCTGTCTCTATCACTGCCTGTCTGCAATTCAATTCCGATTAATTTGTTTCACGTTATCCGGCGCACTTATATACAGGAATAGAGGGCGCCTAGCACATACTGGATTATTCGCGATGTTTCCTGATCCTTCGAGAATATCATGACGTGTTACCAGAGTCACGTGACTACCGCTGTCGTAACAATATAATAATAAATTCGTCACACATCCATTAATTTTTCTTTGACTTCCTTTAAGTTGTTACTATAAGTTTTCCTCCAGATTGTTATTTGTTACCAAATAGTTCGTTTATGTTTATTTGTTAGTAAAGAGTTCGATTATATTCATTTGTTACCAAAAAGTCCATTTATGATTATGTCCATATTCTACCAATTAATAACTATATTATGATCAACTGAAATAAAGATAATCTATAACTTCTGTTTTAGCTAGAGCTTGCCTTGGGCCTCGCACTTGCTAAAGCCGGCCTCACAGAACTCAAAACATCTCTGTGGAAGAGACTGAAAGAGGTTCCTGATACCAGAAAAAAGCTAAGTTAACCAGTAGTGTCAGTTACAATATTTTTCGAATAATATAACATCACTAACTGACTTGAAGGCCTACAGATGTGTATTGTTGCGTCAGCGAGGTCACGTGACTAGTGTCACGCCACCTATTTTCTAGAAATATCCCATTCCTTCGTGAATGCCCTAGCATTTACTAGATATATGTTAGTCTATATATATATAAGACGCTCACAACGTGATGGCACAATG
>NW_013671459.1:5563-19268 GCF_000517525.1 Limulus polyphemus | reverse complement strand
GTTGTATTTTTATTTTGTGTTTGTAAATTTTGTACATTTAATCAAGTTATTGTTAATTATCTATTGGTTTAATGCAAGTGGCAATTGTTTGGGATGAACTATATTAAAGAAGGGGGCAGTGTTACAACAGCGGAAGTCACGCGACACTGGGAGCATGCGCGCTGGAGTTTCTCGAAGGATCATGAATTATCGAGGAACACCGCGAATGTCGGAGTGTTTGCTAGGCGTCCTCTTTTTTAGTATATAAGCCCGGGAAATAAAGCCAGCAATAGATAGATATGCAGATAGATTGAAGAGTGTGTGAATCACTGTGATTTATAGCGTGTGTTATAAAGGTTGTTAAGTTTAAAGTGACTGTGGAAATTCTGTGCATTACAAAGTTTGTATCGAGGAAGAATAAACTGGGTTAATCAAGAAAGGACTTGTATTGCTGAAGTTTCTGGGAAAGAATTTATACCGGAAATTAACAAACGAGCAGATATAACAATATGAATATTGTTATGAATATGTTATGAATATGAATTCTTGTTTTCAAGGTTTTTGTACTCGTTCATGTAAAGCAGTAAAAACTTCTTATTTTTAAGTTCCATATACAACTGTTACTTAATTTTACTTAAGCCTTGAACCTCTCAAGATCCAAAACCAAATAAATTACAGAGAAGGGTTGCCAGACTCTACTGGCCAGCGGAGACCAACTTAAGCCTACACGCATGAAGAAACGCTGTTTTCATACAAAGCAACAAATTTCAGCATGGAAGAATTAGATATTTTGAGTTGCTTTGCACAATAGGGTGAGCGTTTATAAAAGGACTGGCTGAACTATTAGTTCCCGTGAATGACGGACTTTGAGTGTTTAAATCTGTTTCAAATCGGTCATTAGTCAGAATTAACCGCTCTCCCCAGTCCTTTTATCTACATGTTAAAAATCTTTTATCCATTGCTTATTATCGGTATTATCTCCTTCTGAATTGCTAAAACTAATTCTAAAAAGGACTTACTTCCTAGTGGCACAGTGGTATGTCTTCGGATTTACAACGCTAAAAACCGGCTTACAAACAAACAATACAAAGGACTTCTCATTATCAAAAACTGGAAATGAAAATGAGAAGTATTTTGTCTTGTTTGTTTGTAATTAAATCATCCTATATTTTACTTCAGCCTTCAGTGGCACAGCGGTATGTCTGCGGACTTACAACGCAAGAAACCGGGTTTCGATACCTGTGGTGGGCAGAGCACAGATAGCCCATTGTGTTGATTTGTGCTTAACTTCAAAACAAACAAACGATTTTACTTCAACTGAGAATCTTTTACAGAAATAAGCATCAAGCAATCTGAATTCATTTTAAAAGTTACCTTGCTTTAGAATGTGTTCTAAACAACCATTGTTGATACAGCACACTATCTGAGATGCTAAATGAAATAAGCAAAAAGGACCACTTTTTGTAAGATTGATGAATCTCATATTATTGCCTTGAAAATCTTTATCACATACTTAATTCACGTATATTCCGATAAATTGATTTCATCGTTTTTATTGATTTGATCCTGATTGTTATACATATTTGCAGAATTAAAGAGTTCTAGTATCGCTTTCGTTGCTTTATAATCCTTGCAGCATTTGCCGTCAAACTTTAATGTTGCTCCAATTCTAATGATCGCATTCAACATTTCATTCTGCATTCTGTTTCTCAACTTGGTCTTCACACATGTGACTTGAGAGAAAATGCCTTCACAAATGGAGTTGCTGACTGGTGTAGCAAGGCAGGTAAGGGCATAGTTTGCGAGCTGTTGAAAAGGCTTGTCTCCATTACTGATCACATATCTGGATATTCCACCCCAGGATTGAACAGTAACCAAAGGTATCACTCCATCTAAACCGCTTGATGATGCCAGTTTACATGAAAGATCTTTCTATATTGTTGCTGCACAATTGACAAGTTTTCCATGATGTGTTGCATTGGCAGTGCTGCAAATGGTACTAGATTGGTTTGAGACAGGACCTTCTTTGGAATCAGAATACTTAAGCCTTTAAACATACTTTCACTTGCGTGAAGCCTTTCTTCCACTTGGCTCACGGCTTCTATAAGGAAGGTTTGGCATCTATTTTCTTACTTCGACACATAATTCTTTGCCTGGAGGGTGAACTTCTCTCCACAGTCTACACTTGAAAGCGGCAGCAACTCTCTTCTTGCTTCATAAACTACTACGACGTGACTTGTGGTGGAGAAACATCCCTTTGACCATCTCATCAAGATATGCATCATTGGCCTGGAAGGAAGCATTTACCCTCTCGAAGTCTGACACAACTGTAAACAGGAAATTGAAGTAGAGGTAATTTACATGGTCATTCAGCATATTCAATAACGTGTGCACTTTGTAGCGGACATCGGCGCTGCAGTTTGGCTCTTCTACCATGAAATAAGCTTTTAATTCCTCTCAGTTGGCCAGAATATTGTAAATGACTTTTCCTCTCACCAACCATCTCGTTGTAGCTTCCACTGCTGTTCAAAGTTTGGATCCATGACCTTAACTAAATCCTTGAAAGCTTCCCTTCTTATAATACTTTTGGAGAACCACAATGAGATTTCCTTGACTAAGAAGCCAAGGTTGGATGGCATTTTCTCGAAAGCATGTTGAATGCAAATGCCACTGCTGCAAGGCGTGCCTTAAGTGCATTGGACAGGTTTTCATCACTTGCTTGAACACATTCTACCAGTCCCACAAAAGCTGTTACAACACTCATCTCCTTTTCACTGAAATAGTGAATGCAGAGGTTCCTCTTAGCTGCGACATCAGTTGATCATCGCTGAGCACCACAAACCCTTTCCCTTGTACGTCTTCCTTTAAATCACTTTTCAAGGTGGAAGAAACAACCTGTGTAATTGTAATCAGCTGACTGCACTTGGTACGATGGAGTTGTAAATTTCCCAAGGTGTTTCCTTCGCCATGCTGAAGCATAGTTTTTCCGAGATGATCTAGGACAGCAATGGAGCAGTGGCATGCAATACCAACAGCTAGTTGGATCTCTGCTTGTTTGACAGCAGTGCTGGTGGAGCCAGGGCGTGGTCGTCGCTCTAGAACCAAAGGCCTCATGTTTTGAGTCTCATAGTAGTATGTTCAGCCGATTGTTTCATGCTTCGAAATAGACCACAGTTTTGTTTGCAGTGATTTACGGAATAGCTTATATTATGCGTTTCTCTTGCGATCTTGAAGATTCTGTAAGCTATACGTATTGTAATTCCCAGGTTTTCTTATACTTTCTTGCGCTGTCATACATAAGTTGCCATTTTGTTGCCATGATTAGAATGGATGAAAACTTGGTAACAGATAATACCATAGACGATATAATTTGTATTTGATGACGAGAAACCCACTTTTTTGAAAATACAAGCCGTCTTTCAACTTATATTTTATAATTGCCTAAAGCTAGCTTATGTGTGCGTCGAAGGTACTGTAGACTTATTGAACGAGACACTTAGAGTTGAGTTTAATTTATAGTATTGTTTTCAATATTCCAAAAAGAAAGATGGCATTATATGTATAACTGAATGCCTAAAATGGCATTAGTAAGATCAAACACCCACTTGCTACCCAACAGCTGCATGATGCTATTTTGGAGCAGAAGCATTACATCATATGGACATTTAACTAAAAAACCTGGAATGACATCATCATAGTGTAGTTTGCATCGCATTGTGCACTCTAAGCACAGAATGGAAAATATATTCATACCGTCAACACATGATATATTACATTTCAAACAGGACTGCGTGGTCTGTTGTAAATGCGTAATCAGAAATTTAAATTAAATATTACTCAAATATCAGTAGCGTCATCGAAACATAAATCCGATATCACTCTTTAGTGAGGCATTTCAAGAAAATACTTCTTCGCAGATGTTTCAAAAGAGAAACATTCGGAAAACTGTCTCCATTGCCAAAGGAATTACTTTAAAACTTTTCAAAGAACACATTTCACACGAGGAGGCCAGTTTGTAGCCAAAATTTGGTCGGAGGCCAAAACAGATTTTCTGTAGCAAATCATATCTTGATTAGGCCAGATATCTCAAACTTGGCTTCCAAGGAGGTCAGATGGCAATCCTGTCACCGAGTCTCTCCGATCACTGATCTGTATAACTCCTGAATATTCACGTGTATTTGTGCATTAAGACACGAGATGGCCGTGCGACAAATATATATTATTCTGAAAAAATGATTTCTTTTTCAAACAAATATGTGTTATTACATAGTATTAGTATTTATTTTTATTTAGCCCATAGGAAAGTATAAATTAAATTTCCTCGAGATAATCCTATTTCTGAAATGTAAAATATCTCAAGAATGTTTTGTATTTTCTTTTTTATCTTCTAAATCGTCTTTCTTTGCGAATATTAAGGCTTCTAAGACATTATAAAAATATTGTACGTCAATTTGTGTTGACTGTTGGTAATGTTAATGCTGAAGTAATTAGATCTTTAAGGGATTTGTTAAAGTAAAACAAAAATATTACATTAATAATCTCATAGTAAAATTATTTAAAAAAAAGCCAGATGCACCTCTTGGAGCGAAGAAAAAATTCTAATGAAATGAGGATGCGATAATAATAGTACCTGTAAAAATGGATCAATTTGTTTGTTTGTTGAATTCCGCACAAAACTAAAGCCCTATTAGTAATAACACATTTAACAATGGAGGCAGTGCCTATGCAAAGTGGAGAAAACGCTTTCATTATGTCAAAATATAAACATACAATTCTACTAAATTTATAAATTTATAGCAACTGCGTGCATTAATAAAGATTAATAAAATCCTGCAAGTTATAGGAATTACAAAAGGCATAATTGTATAGAAGGATTAATTTTGTTTTGATTTTTTCCTTCCGAATGTTCGCGCAAAGCTACACAAGATTTATCTACAATAGCCGTCTACAGTTTTGAACTGTTAGATTACAGGGAAGGCAGCTATAAAAGAGCACGAACCGCAAACTTTTTTGCTACTCTAATCGAATAGTGTGATTTGTACGTCACTCTTATAATGCCACAAAACTCCAGAGTTTTACAGGTTAAACATAAGAGCACACGTGACCTTTATGGAAGGAAGCAGCTATGGATATACCCTGTTATTTACAACACACAGGTGGGTTAAAGTTAGTATGAAATCGAAAAATAATCAATCAGGAAATACTTGAGAGATGAGAAACAAGTGCCCAGCTAAACATCCACCGTTCGCGGCCAGTTGTTGATATGGCGGTTATTCCTAGAAACCATGTTGTATTATAAAAACATATTGAAAAACGACAAAGAACCGTAATACCCTTTACTGTAGTTTGATGTTATAATTTTGAACTCCTGTATCTAAGTGTTACTCGTACGTGTACAGGATAAAAATAGCAAACTCCTACTACACTTATCGTTTGCATTGAGTCCAGTTGCAATTGCGAGTGTGAAACAGGCATCAATACGTTTTTTAGTGTAATGTGTCGCCATCTAGTAAAGCTTTTTGTAACAAGTGTTTTATGTGTTTTTCCACAGCTAGATGCTCATTTATGTTACAGGGATTCTGAGAAACAATAACAACAGTGACACTAATTAAGAGTTGAATATTCTTAAATCAAGCGATATTTTTGTCCGATCTTAGATTTGGAACTTGTATTTTCTTTCTAAAATAAACGGGACTATAGAACAAAAAAGAAAACGCAAAACAAAAATACAAACGCGAAGAAAAAACTGTAACTTTTTTACCTAAATAAAAAATGTTAACAACAAGAAAGAAAGACGTTGAGAGATGACGAGGAGTTATAATGGCAAGTTTAACTGATCGCCCTCTTGTAACAGCCAAAGATCTGGAACCATTATTGTTACCAATTAATTTCTGGCCTTAAAAGCATAACATTTTCTCTTAGATTTTCAGATATTTTCTTCACCAATTCGTATTGAAAAATGCACATATTTATTAAAAGGCTTGATCTAATGTTTTAAGGGAACGAACCCAAACAAAGGATAGAATAGGCGTTTTCATGCATATTTTCTTTTATTAAAAAGTGTTAAAGTTCAGTAAATGCTATACATACAGCAATAAAAGTAATTATGAAAACACAGACAACGATTACGAATTTATTAATAGTACAAAACAAACAAAACAAGAGGGAATAAGGTGTATAATGTATTTTGTATGTAAGCTCTTTGCTTTACACAGAGCATCACACCTTGTTTTCATATAGTTTATCAATGTACGATCAGAGTTGTACAGAGGCAAATTAAAACTGAGGGGGGATACAAGGTTTATTTGACCGAGAAAAGGGAGGGAATATGTGCCACAGACGTCTAAGACTCGACCTAGTGCCCTGGAAGCTCTTGGGTTCTAGGTTAAATGTTATGCGTTCTCCTGCATTTCCTGAGAGTAATTTCCCAATTTTGATGCATTTTTTTACTGGGTTAGATTGAAAATCTTGGAAAAGGGGCGGAGACAATCTTCAGTTGCATAGGAAGCGGAGACCCCTTCCTATGCAACTGAAGATTGTGGAATATTGTGCTAAGCGTACTGTATCACTTCCAACAATTCAGCCAAATTGTTTTTAATGTTCCCAGTATTTACACAAGCTCAAACAGCCTAAACATATTCATATCCGACTTTATGCAGGCTAAGACGTGGTTGTGAATGTTCCATCGGCCTTTTTATCGCCAATACATCATTTCACTACATTTGCTGTTTGCTCGGGATCATTGTTTTACTGGAAGATAAGCCCGATAAGTCGTTTTCCTAAGGGAGTGGCAGGACGGATCAGAATGAGTGTATACTTGTCAGTAGTTAGGGTGTAGATTCACCCCCACACTTGTACTGATTCTTTATCATAATTCACTGTAGATGTTGTACATCGATCAAGATGTCGTTCTCCTCCCTGGACAAACTTTTATTGATTGTTACTGTGCAATTCGAAAATGTCTCCGACTTTCTGTTCAACTACAGTCCTCCGAAAGCGCTTTGTGCTAATGCGTATCTTATTGTTCTCGCGGTGACATCCATACTTGTATTTATAGTACTTAAGGTTGTTTACAAGGTCTATACTTGACTGTCATCTGTCTGTAAATAACATACCCTGAGATATTCAACATCATTTTTGAAGAGTTAGTGTTTTCTATTTCGACCACTTCTATTATTAATAGTGTTAGTATTGCATTCAACTAGAACAAGGAATTTTGGCGCAACGTTTTTCATCTAGTATCCTTTACCACTAAAAATTTTGATTTCTATACGCTTATGATGCTGTATTTAAGTCTTGAGAACCATAACTGGGGTGACGTTACTACTAACGAGTATATTATGATTGTCTGTATTTTTATACGCTTTATATGCTGACGTAGAAATTTCTGATTGGTTAGAGGACAACCAATCACTGTGTATACTATTAGCACGTGTCTGTACTATCGTGCTGTTCATTTTCATACGATAAAAGGGTGACATTCCCGCATAGTATTTACTTTTTTATACTCTTTTTTTCATCACCATTTTCATAATTATTTCTGATAAGTACAAGTTCACTGAGCTGACTTAGGTGTAAATGTGAAACATTAGGTGTTGAAAATATTTGTTCACTTGTATTTGGCTGTTTCCAATGCGAATATTCTACACCCAGTTACAGATTTATAAACACGAGTTATGGCTTAATAAAGCTTTTAAACACTGTCGTCGGTAGCCAACGTTAAATATAAATAGTTGTTTTTAGCGGCATCAGGGTTGGTGTCAAGGTGTTTTGTGTTTGTTTGGGAATGTAAAATCCTCAAATTTAATAAGATTAGAGAACTACTAGGTGTAAAACTATATTTGAAGTAATCTTTTAATAATATTATTTTAAGTTTGGATGTCTTCTTAGAGTGTATTTTATCTCTATCTGTTAGTCCTGTTTCATAAAAGTTTTGTGTATTATTCCGAAAACAGCAATATTTCCTGAGTTAATACAGATGCTCGTCCTGCTTTATAACATAGGTGTTTATCAACGTGCAGAAGTTTATTATTATGGAGAGCATTGTGGATAGTAAATGAATATACTTTGCTTTTTGTTTTTTATAACAAGTCTAATGAAGAAATTTTGTTACACTCTTTAAAGCAATGACATCAGACGTCCTATCCCTAAAGTCGGTCATTGGAGTTGGAGGTGTGGCAAAAGTTCATTTACTTATTTAGGCTTAAAGCTGCACAATGGGCTATCTGCGCTGTGCTTACCATAGGTATAGAACCTCGAATGTTAGCTTAATAAGCTCTCAAACTTACTGCTAAGTCACAAGGGATGAAGTTGATGTTTTATCTTCCCAAATTACAATACATATCTTGATATAACAATGCTTATATTGAGCAATAGTATTGTTATAAGCAATATTTTTGATGCAGTTTAGATGCTAGCTAGAAGGCGCGTTACGTTAGGATCTCGATAGTTCTAAGGTCTGGAATGGTCTGGTGGTTATGGCGCTCGACTCGCAATCTGCGGATCGCGGGTTCGAATCATCGTCACCGAACATGCTCACCCTTTCAGTCGTGGGGGCGTTATAACTTGACGGTCAATCCCACTATTCTTGGTAAAAGGATAGCATAAGAGTTGGCGATAGGCGGTATTGACTAGCTGTCTTCTTCCTAGTCTATCACTGCTAAATTAGGGACGGTTAGTGCAGATAGCCCTCAAGTAGCTTTGCACTAAATTCAAAACAAGCCAAACTAAACATTAGTTCTAGAATATTCAGGAATGTTTCTGAACGAGAGTCTTTGCTAAATATTTAGAATAAGGATGATGTTATAAACAGGAGCGAGTCAGTCAATTGGTAAGTAAGCTTGCAATGAAACAGTGAAGCATGAAGGAAATATAGAGTTGTTTTCCAGCAGGTAGAGTGAATCGGTCAGTGTGTTTATGTTTTAGATCTGTGTTAGCTATCGCATATATTGAGTTACTCTGTACTAGTAAATTGGGCCCGGCATGGCCAGGTGGTTAGGGGCGCTGGACTCACAATCTGAGGGTCGCGGGTTCGAATCCCCGTTCCACCAAACATACTCGCCCTTTCAGCCGTGGGGCATTATAATGTGACGGCCAATCCTACGATTCGTTGATAACAGAGTTGGTGGTGATGACTATCTGATTTCCCGCTGCTAAATTATGGACGGCTAGCGCATATAGCCCTTTGCGTGAAATTCAAAACAATCAAACAAATAAACAAGTACCATCCTAGGTCACAAAGACCTAAATTCCGATCAAGAGAGAGAGAGAGAGAGAGTAAGTTGATGTTTACGTAAGTGTAGTGCGGATAGCGTGAATATAAACGTAGGCCTACACCATGTTTCAAAGTGTACAAGCCTATAGAGAAACGTCAATTGATGAGGAAAAAAACTAATTTATTATTGTTAGGTTGGCTGGACGTTGAATTATTTTCACCTGATAATTTAAAAGAACCCGCTAACGAAAGAACAACGTTACAAGCAGTATTATTACAATAATAGCCTCAAACATGTATCCGTACAGCAAACAACCATTGTTTCACAAACAGTGTTGTTACAATAATAGCAGCGTCCTGTATTCGTACAGCAAACAACCATTGTTTCACAAACAGTGTTGTCACAATAATGGCAGCATCCTGTATTCGTACAGCAAACAACCATTGTTTCACAAACAGTGTTGTTACAATAATAGCAGCGTCTGTATTCGTACAGCAAACAACCATTGTTTCACAAACAGTGTTGTCACAATAATGGCAGCACCCTGTATTCGTACAGCAAACAACCATTGTTTTACAAACAGTGTTGTTACAATAATAGCAGCGTCTGTATTCGTACAGCAAACAACCATTGCTCCACAAACAGTGTTGTCACAATAATAGCAGCACCCTGTATTCGTACAACAAACAACCATTGCTCCACAAACAGTGTTGTCACAATAATAGCAGCACCCTGTATTCGTACAACAAACAACCAGTGTTCCATATCATCAAAATGTATTATTCTTATTTAACTTTGGCTTATAAGATAACGACTGACCTCATTTATATATTACTATCACTTTTTGTATAGACGTTAAAGCACGTCATACGTATGCACATACTTTGAATACACTTCATGGCCATGTTAGATCATACTATGAAGTTTCGAGGCTCCAGGTAGTTAAAAGAATGGTAGGCTGTAATTTGTGACAGTAAAATAACAATAATTTGCCTTGAGAATACTAGGTTCTAGTTTTATATTTTATATTTTCTTCTTCTTTGTTACTTTAATTAAAGTAAGAACTTACTCTTCATTACTTCAAGCAGTAATTGACCCCCACGACCCTAAGATAGGCCCGGCATGACCAGGTGGTTAGGGCGCTTGACTCGCGATCTGCGGGTCGCGGGTTCGAATCCCCGTCCCACCAAACATGCTCGCCCTTTCAGCCGTGAGGGCGTTATAAAGTGACGGTCAATCCCACTATTCATTGGTAAAAGAGTAGCCCAAGAGTTGGTGGTGGGTGGTGATGATTAGTTACCTTCCCTCTAGTCTTCCCTCTAGACACTGCTAAATTAGGGACGGCTAGCGCAGATAGCCCTCGTGTAGCTTTGCACGAAATTCAAAAACAAACAATCGAACGAGCTTTAAGTTTTGATCGGAATCATTGGCAATGTTAAGGGTATTCTATCAAAAATCAGTTGAGAAATAATCATTAGTTATATCCAAAGAATTGTACCTATAACCCAGCTAAAACATTATTATTTAAACAAATCGTCACTATCGTATAAACATAGGCTTAAGTAGACTTATTCTTTAAAATATATCTAAAAACTTAGTAAATACGCCATGTGGTTCACTAATATAACACCAATCACATATTTTCATGATTTTTAATTTGTTTCTTGAGTGACCGTTTCCACGAACACAAAATATATGCAAACAATTTTATAGAAATTAGGCAAAAGTGACCATTGTTGTTTTCTTTTAGCAATTAGTCGACACCAGATTAATGCTGTCTCCTTTTAAAAACTACTCAGAAGTAGTCGCTATTGCCTCCTTTTAAAAAAACTAGCAGAAGTGACCATTGTTGTCTTCTTTTAACAATATTCATAAGTGATCATTGTTGTCTTTTTTACAAAATTAGTCAGAAGTGGACACTGGTGATTCTTTTTCATTTAATAAAATGTTACCTGTTAAAATGAACTGTAAGAAAATGTAAACAGTTTTGTTTTCTGTTTTTATGTTATTTAATAAATAATGGATGAAAACTGTATAATAAAATAACTGATTTGTTTCCTCGATCTCGACACTTTTTAAATCTTGAATGTTTTAAAGAACCACTTCTTTATTCAGAGGAGAAGTGAGGTTTTATTGAGCCCTGTGATGAACGACCAATCAACCCTTTCTTGTTCTTGAGAGAAGAGATCAATTTAGCTCTGTTGCATTATTACTGGCCATCTTTTCATGCAAACATACACAAAAAATGTAGGTTTGGAATATCGAGAAAAATATGTCTTTACTTATGCTATTCTAAAAGTGTAGAAATGTTTCTTTGACATCAATTTGAGCTTTACTATGTTTAGAAAGTAATTACTGTTTTTTTGCAGTGTATGTTTTCATTTGGACTCAAAGGAGAGTGATCGATTGAAGAAGGTATAGTACTCAGAGATATTAACATATATAATTGATACTTAAAACTATCGGTACTTGGTGAAACTCCATGATTACGGAACTGAAGAAAAACTAGGACAAATGTCCGTTTCACAAATACTTTCTTTACTAACGAACCTGGCTTCATCAGTAAAGGCATGATTATGTTATTTGGTTAAACATATATAAACCTGTTTAGAAACCATTTCAGTCTGTATCTCATAATATTTTTTTTGGCGAAACTACGGTCGTTAGTAAAGGAAGTTTTTGTGAAACGTACAATTATATTTGTTTTTCCTCAATATTAACACATTTTTGAGATGATCCCTTACGCACACTGCTACCGTTTGATCGTTCGTTCACCTCCATTACTAAACCTACTTCTAAACCGTTATATGGAACTAAATTTCTACTGTTACTAGCGCTTGGAAAGACCAAGAACAAGTCTGACACAAATTTGCAGCTGATGGGTATGTAAATACTTTTAAGGTGATTTCATACTTTAAAAAGTCAGGAAGTTTTACTATTTCTTTTGTGTTCCTTATTAGGTTGATTTTCAGCCGCATGAGACTACTCCACCCAATGACGTCACTAATCTTTATAGTAGGTGTAAGAAGAAACTTGAAAACAGCTGTAGCAAACTAAAAAATTCGTCTAAAAAGTTTATAGGTACGAGTTTCATTCAGACGGCTCACACTGAAAATTCCTTAGAGGCTGAGTCAAGCACAAAGGTAGGTCTTAAACTACACACCTTTAAAAATAGCAAGTTTCTCGTGAAAACATTAGTAAATGATTCACGTATGATGCGGTATTCTCAGGTAAAACTGAAACCGACAGGTAATTATTAAGTCTACAGAAGTAGAAAGTTCTTAAAGCGTGAATAAGTCAAACTGACTAAATGAAACGAGACTGATCAATTGTTTACAGCCAACGACAAAAACACATACACACATATATATATTACAATTGTCATATGGTAGAATTGCAATGAATGACCGCCAGCGTGGTTCTGATCAAGCATTAATTTCGCTCGCAGCTTTAATCAACTTCAGTCTGTGCCAGTGAATCTCTGTATACCGCATAGTCCACGTTAAGAGCCCTTCTCAGTAATGAATAAAAGAGGAAACCAGAGTTTTCGGTGTCTCTGAATATATCTAGTAGGCCAGATATTGTGAAAAATTAATAAATAACGTATCTAATGTACGAGCTACATGCAGAAACAGACACATCTGCACTAATCCTGAGCATGGGTACTTAAAGGTAGGAATGAACGTAGTTTATAGCGGGGTAAGTCATGTCCATGTAGAACTTTAACTAAGCACAGGCAACCTCTACTAAAAGATTGACAAAATTACCTGAATGCATCTGAATAACTAATGCTCAATTTCTGTTATAAAATTGTTATAACTATAGTATAAAGAAGAGAATGATAATGAAATACCAAGTGAATATACGAAAAATTAGACCACAAGGTATTTTTTTCTTATGTAGATGAAAACCGGGATGTTCAAGGATACTACTGTCCATTTTCACCTCACATGATGAAGGTTAATTTGGCGAAAACTAAATAGCTTTAGCATAATACGGAAAAACTTATGAAAAGTGAATAAACGAGGAAATATATAACAGTATATAATAACAAATAGAAAGATTGACAAAAAGAGCAAAAATCAGTGGTCAATCAGTGATAATAATCGGGGTGGAAATTCAAGTAGGATAAATATTAAGTTGTTTATTTTCAAGAAGTACTATCATTATGTCGAAACGTATAATGGAAAAATAATAATTTACATATTACAGTTTAGAGATACAATAACCAGACGATGTGTGTTCAGCATGTGGGCAGAGTGACTTGAAAAAAAAAATATATACATATATAAATAGCCCACAAAATACCGGTAAGAACACTCGAGATAAAAGATTCAGTTTGGGCTGCTCTAGAAAATGAAATTAGGGAGTGTCTATAAAAGAACAGGCGTAAAGAAGATCCGAGGAGAAGTCTCAGATACAGTAAAATCACGAGAATGGATGTTTGTCTGAATATTGTTAGGTCTCCGTTTGTCAATTAACTTTCCGTAACTTCGTTCCGACGAAACTTT
>NW_013671459.1:4014-5231 GCF_000517525.1 Limulus polyphemus | reverse complement strand
CGTGGCGTCACACTAGTCATGTGACTCGCTGACGCAACAATATAAACATACGTAGATGTTGAATAGACCTGCGTTGTTACATTGCTAAGATAACATAATGGAGTCGGAAATAATGTGTTTGTGTGATGACTTGTATTCAGCGCTTTTTGGAAAAGGACTTGAATTTTGTGAATAGTGGGGGTAGCAGGGGAGTTACCCCCTCAAACTAGGACGGGTATCCCAAACGGCAGTTTCTGAGAGACATTTCTAGTCACTCCGGGTTTAAACATACTACGTCATATCGTAGAGGTTGTAGCTAAATTTGGGACCCACGCGAGGTTAGCCTACTTTGCTCCCCATCCCTTCAAGCCTTTTGTGAAATGACGTTCTTGATGCACCATAGACTTTACAGAACATGGTCATAAGGAAATGATTTCCTAATTAGTAAATCACTAAATGTTTAGTCTACTTTTCTTAAGAAAACGATGTGAAACCTTTGATACTAGTATTAGGCAAGTAGCAAAATAGTTGATAATGCACGAGTGTCTCGGGAGAACTTCTAACTCTACTGGGGTACCCCACCTTTCTCAGCTTCTAAAATTTCACATGATAAAGTTTTAATTTCTGGCTTCGCTTGATAGTTAAGTTTCGTTGATATAGTTAATAAATAACTATAATAAATGTAATAAATAACTATAATAAATATAATATAATATAACGATAATCACATAAAAAGTTCTGAATTTGGCTGTTTAGAAAAATATTGAAAAATTAAAATCTAAGTGGTGAGGAAGTAGCAGAGGTGGGAAAGTCAAAAAAGACAGTAGTCAGAAAAAAGTCGGGAAAATACAAAGGCGAAATCAAAAACAACAGTCGATAAAAACGTATAAAAAATAGACGTTAAAAAGAGGAATACAATTAACCACTATTCAGTTTAGGCATCAACACTAATTCACCGTCTCACGTGCGATATCGACTTTACACACCACAGAGAAACAAATAATGTAGCCTAACACATCACGGAGGCTCAATAAACAACGCAGTGCTACACATCACAAAGTCTATGAACAATGCAGCCGTACACACCACGAGGACTTAATAAACAATAATAAAAGGTAAAATTGAAAGGAGAATCTGGGACGTAGAGGCCTAATGTTTTCTCTGATTGGTCGTACCCTCTGCTGTGGACTGCAGTTTCGCCTATTGAAAGCTCATCAGCACAGCTTGTTTGTTGGATG
>NW_013671459.1:0-3041 GCF_000517525.1 Limulus polyphemus | reverse complement strand
ATTACTTGTATCTGATGATGACAAAACCTTGTCGAAACGTTGTACATTTGCTGTTATGTTAAACTTATATTAAAGTTTTTCTTCATTACCCATTCAAGCCGTCTCCAGCCATTATTGGTTTTCTGGTAGTTTCGAACCTGTTGTTCCGGTTGATGACTTCTACATCTAAATAAGGCAGCTTAGATTCTTTTTGCTTTTGAAACGTGAACTCGATATTCCTGTGCTTTGAATATAAATAATCTTGAAACTTTTTGACATGGTTTTGCTTTCTGAATACAATAAAAATGTCATCAACGTATCTCTTATAAAGTAAAGGTTTAAATTCGGATAGACATGACCGTAACCAATTGGTTTCATGAAGAGACAAGAACAAATTAACTAGTATGGGAGCAAGTGGTGAGCCCATGGCTACAACGTCAATTTGATCATACGTCTTATTATTAAACACAAAATGAGGTTCTTTGGTCGTAATTTCAAGTAGTTTCGTAAATTGATTTTTAGTTAAGCCATTGACTTTAGTGTTATCAGGAAATACTAAATCACTACTTAATTTGATTACTTCATCAAGCGGAATGTTGGTGTATGATGACTTAATATCAAAACTTGTGATGTATACAGATGAATCAAATTCCATAAATTTGACGAAATTAGAGAAATCAAAGGAGTCTTTAACGGTAAAGTTATTCTTAGTAAACGAAAGTAACAACCTGCTTAAAAGAAACAGCTACATTATAACTGTGTATCTCTACTGAATAAGTAGAGGTGTTTAAACATTTGTTTAACAATAAGTAAAAGCTTGGAATGGTCTATTCTTTCATTGGGGGGGGGGGTCTATGAGCCAAACTAATTTTTCTTGTGTGTGTGTATCCCTATGTTAGATACAATGGGTCTGATCGGTACATCTGCTTTATGTAGTTTAGGCAGACCATACGTAATGCCACTAGACTGGTTTAATTTGGTTGTATACTTGATCAGAAATGGCATTCTCTTTCTTGAGTTTTAATAGGAGTCTTTGCAGTTTATTTTGTCTCTGTTGGGTGGAATCTTTATCTAAAACTTTAAACTTGCTGGAGTCATTTAAGATGTCATAGACTTTATCAAGGTAGTATTGTTTGTTGAAAATGACCACACCGTTTCCTTTGTCCGGATTTGAAAGCTCTACATTATTTAAACGCTTTAGATTATACAAGGCAGCAGTTTCATCGTTTGACGGGTTACTATTATGTTTTTTAAATTGATAAGTATGGAATCCAGATAAAGCTATTCATGATATTTCTGTGACAAAATTATCAAAGGTGTACCCGTTTTTAGTCCAAATGGGTAACGGTTTAATACTAGTTAGTAATTTTTCAAAATTTACAAAGAAATCAGTATATTTGATTTTCTTAGGAGTGATAGCGAAGTTTAAACCACGTGATAAAACATGTTTTTCAGAGTAGGTTAAAACATGATCAGAGAGATTATTTATGACTTCAGATGGGTTCTCAGTAAACGTGGTTATGGGGTACTCGTCTCTTTTTAGCTTGCGCACTTTCTTCAATTTGATTAGTTTACACTGTAATAATTTTTGCCTATTTTGAGTCTCAATGGCTTGTTTTAAATATACGTAATCCAAGTAACTGATGTGTTGTTTTAACATTAAGAGACTGGAAACAAATGACTCAAATAATTTGTTATTTACTTGTTTTTTTCCAGTAATACTTTGTTTAAAAATATTTTTCTGGGCATCATGGTATTGTTTACTAAACCTTAGGTTGATGTTGGAAACTTTGAAATGCACGAATTTAGGACATAATTCAAAAGATTTGCATTCTTTTAGTAACTCAATGTTTAATAAGTTCTTTTGAAATTCTGTGTATGCTTTTTCAGCATTCTTATATAATTTTGATGTGTGGTACCATAACGGTTTACTATGATAGTAGATGCAGGTAGGTGTTTCGGAAATCTGATTTTAAGAATGAACATAAAAACAAAAGTGAGAATGCGTATCATTATAGCACTTAAGGACTAGGTTACTACGTATATAAGCAAAATATATGGAGTTTCACTGTAAATCACATAAATATCTAACTTATTCCACTTTTAACAATCTGCTGATATTATTACACATTAACGATTGAAATTTGTCAAGGTACATAAAGCATTATATCTAATATGTGGAGAAGGTAGTATCTCAGCCACAATGATATACATATATCTAATACGTAAAGATAGTCATATCTTAGTCACAATAATATACATATGTGAAATGAACGGTAAATTATGTGGTTACATTTGGCCAACCAGTAAGGAATTAAATGTAGCAACTCTTGGAAATAAGAACCAAGCCTAATATACATATATGATATTAACGACAATGTAAGGGGTTACACATAATAAAAAAAAGATAGACATCAGTAAAAGCAACTCATGGAACACACAAAAAATTATGCACCTGAAACCTCAATACTCTATATCTTGCAAGCTTTCGATCATACCTTGATCATCTTCAGGCATTAAGTAATTTGTGAGCACATAAGTTTTTTTAAGTTTTTTTTCATTTCAGTATATATTAACACTTGTTTGTTGGATGAAGTTTCACTTTTTGCCATCTCAGCCACAATGAGATGCAGTGAAACAGCTAGTTGATTGGGCTGGCAAATCAAAGAAATACAGTTAGGCCAGTGGTGGGATTCAAATATTTTAACAACAGGTTCTCCCACTAGCAGCATGTAAAAATATTAGATATTAAAAAAAAGGAGGGGCCAGAAACGCCCCCCCCCCCCATCACTGAGAAAATAAAAATAGGCCGTCACGGATAGTGTTAAAGATTCTTTAGAAACTTTCAATTAAGAAAGTGTTTTATAATCTTTCAACTTAACAAAATTCAAATCTTTATTAATTTCTTCCATACGTAATACGTTAAAAAATATATTTCAAAAAAGTAAAGTAGAAAAAAACCAAAAAAATAAATAAAATGGATAGTAACAGGTGAAAAACAATGAAATGAAATATTAGAGAAAGGGCTCCTGTTAAATTTGGAGCGAAAACACAAAAATTTA
>NW_013671458.1:52692-60566 GCF_000517525.1 Limulus polyphemus | reverse complement strand
ACACAATTAATGTTATGTAGTTTCTATTACATCAACATTCCATCTTATACACACCTTTTCTTATCTATATGTGCTATATAATAGTAGATTTTATATATATTTAATCTCATTCAGTATGCACTACATAATTACCGTGTCTTACACACATATCTGATCCAACATGCACTACATGATACTGTATTTTATACACACTTACTTGGCAGATACACTTGACGCAAGGATCAGTCTCAGTAATGTCAATCTCTTCATTCTCAGAATACATGCGCTCACCCACGGTACAACCTGTAATGGGAAATATTAGATGTGTCAGTAACATTCAAAACTTTACAAATGTTTCGTTAATTCGACCCTACCTTTAACTACATTAGACTTATATCACATTTAAACCACATTTATATGATAATTTATATATATTCTTTGTGTTATTTCATTTGTTTTCTTGTTCGTTTAGGTTTTCTTATTGTATATGAAAAATTAAATTATTATTGTTACATCGCTATTGTATTAATTTTTTGTTTTACTTCAGATAAATAGAGATAACCCTGTTCTAGCTCTGATAACTTTATATCGTCACGATCCTCAAAACTTTTTTTTGAAATTAGAATAGAGACAAGTAAGAGCCGTAGTTAGTTCACGACATCATAATTATAATTTGTATGTTTGGTTTAGAATTTTTGAACTGAAATACCAGAGGAATGGCAGCTAGCCAACAACACCTATCGCCAACTTACTATTGTTTTCTGATTGAATAGTGGAATTTAACCACCAGAGGAATGGAAGCTAGCCAACAACACCTATCGCCAACATACTATTGTATTCAATCAGAAAAGTGGAATTTAACCACCAGAGGAATGGCAGCTAGCCAACAGCACCTATCGCCACACTTACTATTGTTTTCTGATTGAATAGTGGAATTTAACCACCAGAGGAATGGCAGCTAGCCAACAGCACCTATCGCCACACTTACTATTGTTTTCTGATTGAATAGTGGAATTTAACCGCCACTCTTATGGCGTACCCATGGCCTCAGAGTATTTACTGAGATTTTGCGGAAACGCAACGCGAACGCCGAATCTTAGGATTCACAGTACGTGAACTTTCATAGTTGGATCACGCCCGGTATTATTGCTGAGATCAGATGATAACGAGTCATTGAAACAGCTACTTAGAAAGTAGCTTATATAAGGATTTTATATAACAGAAATCAATTACTAATAGCTTTTAAAATTCAAGTTTATTTCAGATGCTTTTAACAGACTTAAATTATTTTTCTTTGTGTCAGCATAGTTTACACTTAGCAAAACCATTATTATATCTATATATTTTATTTCTTAGTAGCAGCAACGAATGGAAATCAGTTTCATGCAGCTTTTATATCTGGTGAGATATTACATGTAGTTTTTTTGCGGTCTGCACAACCATGAAACTTAGTTTTTACTACTTGCAAGAACTCTTTAGTGTTGTTAATTTTTAAGGCTTCTCTGTTTAAGGCTCAAACGCTTAGTTTGATATTCTCGTCCGTGGGTCGAGACTTTCGTTTGTTGTTGGAGCAACGCAACCTTATAAATTATGGCATGTTCATGAACCTAATTCTTTTGTTTCTTTTAGACCTTGCCGCCTTTCCTGTCGCTCTCTTTCAAACTACGCCCAACAAATACCTTTTCTCTCTCTCTTTGTTTTCTTCCCAGGACTTCAACGGAATGAAGAAAAATTACTTTGGTTCATGACTGAATAAAAGTTTTTACAGGTGCAGGTGTTTCATCACTCGGGGTTTACTAGTACTAAAAATCACCGGAAGGGGGTTATTAAAACAATTGAAGTAAAAAATGAAAAACAACTAAAAAAAAAAGACGCATGACAGCATCTCTATATTTGTTGCAAAAAACAAAAGTTTATAAACATAAACTTACCTTATGTTAATTCATTCCCGAGTTGACGCCTAAATAATTATGATTTTATACCTTACATCGAAATTGAACAACAAAATAAATTCTGTTTGTAACACATTTCACGAAACTGGTCTATAAATCTGTATTGATTAGTTATTATTCAACGTTATTTACTGTGTAAAATCTGTAACAACTAAATATTTCTAACAAGGGAAAGATTGGTACGCCATATAATGGAGTTATTCTTTTTTTCATTTGTTATAATACTGTTATATGCTTCAGGATTTGTTCATTCATCCGAGGACACCGAACAACATACCTTAGACTCTTAGCAAATAAGGAAGTCATTTCGCGGTCGTCTGAACAAAGAAGTGCTGATAAAACATTGTTTATTACATTCTGAATACAAAAGAAGACACTGAGGAGGGACTACATCTGGTGATTTGAAAGCACAATAAACAAGAGGCAAAAGTCACCTCAGCTCATCTAACCAAAGAAAATCCATTAGGCAAACAATTACATATAGCTATCTAACTTTGATTGGACTGGTTAAGGACTACACTTAAGTGAGAACAAACGAAACAGTAAACAATCATAACCTGTGGCTATATGAACACAGAACAAACACTGAAAGAATTATATATGGTCATCTGATTGCAGAAGGTATGATAGGAAAAGGTTAATTTTAGTCATCCGAAAAAGAAATAACTCTGGCGAAAGGTTAGATTTGGTCATTTGAATACTGAACGAACAATTAGGACAGGTCAGACTAGAGGATTTAAGTATAGAGAGTTCTATACCCAAATGACCAAATGCAACTTTTCCCAGGGTTCGAACCCTGGGGAAAGATCACGTTTGATGACCTGAATACAGAAGAATCCCTTTGAAAGGTTGCATTTGGTCATCTGTATATGAATGGAACATGGTGTATAGGTTACATTTGGTCATCTGTATATGAATGGAACATGGTGTATAGGTTACATTTGGTCATCTGTATATGAAAGGAACATGGTGTATAGGTTACATTTGGTCATCTGTATATGAAATGAACATGGTGTATAGGTTACATTTGGTCATCTGTCGAGGGAGAAGTGCTCTGTACGCTGCCTGCCGTTCTCGTTAAATTTATATTTTTATTATTTCGCTAACTGTAGTTAATGAGCATTTATACTGCTTGTAAGAAAGTCGGGAATCAACTTTCAACCAATCAACATTGCTGAAATTTAGTGTTTCGACCAATTAGCGCTGAACATTGCAATCCAAAGGCGGGTATTCATTGTTTATTCAACCTGTCATTGATCACATCAGTACCATGCATTGCTGTATGAGTGATAGCGTTTACTGCATAAACCTGCTAGCAGTTGGTTTCACTGTAATAACTGTACTGGATGACATTAAATATCTGTAACATACAGAAACACATTTATGACTGTAGAGAATAAAGAATTAACTGTTAACCTAAGTAAAATATTTCTTAGTACACAAACCATAAAGCTGCCTATGCGTTCCTTTTAACCATAGTAAAGGAAGTACTGAGATAATAAGGTTCTGCGTTAAGTTGATCAACAAGGCTCAGCGTGCTGCATTCAAACATAATTTAGAGGTATCTCAGCCAAAAAAGGATAATCAAAACACCAGATCGCTACAGGCAGACAACAGAATTAGACGACATTTGTTTGGAATCTAGAGAAGCATCGTGGAAGCGTGAATTTTATGAAGCTCTGAATATGGCGGCAGTCAAGCTTTAACAACACTTCAGCCAAGGGGGCATGCACATTGTAGACCAAAGGGAGAAAGTCCTGCTGAGTTTGGCGTCAACAACGTCACAGTCTGGAATCTTAAAGATGACACACTACCCCCACTGCTACAAGAGATTAATAGGCAGGTGCTACAACTTCAGTAACTACAGTATTGGCCCGATTATACGGCGATATTTTTTTTATTAAGAATTACTGTAAACATCATAGTTGCCTTATAATCGCAGCCGACCACAGACCCCATTTCCCCTACTCAAGCCTGTCGCATTTCTGAATGTCCAGATAGCATTTGTCTATGCATGCGCGCCAGATGTTCGCTCAAGATCATCGCTAATTCTTGCAACTAATTCACCTGGCTACTTCAGGCTATTCAGTTATAGTATTGATTTTGCGGACCTTAAAAAAAGGACTTTATGACAATCTTTTTTTTTCTTTCCCATGATTTCTGAAAATAGGGGTCGCCGTATATTCGGATAATCGGGCCAGTGCTGTAATACTGGGTGATTTAACCTGGAAGTAGGATCGAAGAATGCGATTGATTTGGTTTATTTTTTAGCACCCCTACAGCTACAAACCCAGCAGCTGTTAAAGGAGGTTGACAGTGTGATACAACTGTGTCTTGATTTACTGGAATCTCTTGCAGGGTCAGAACGATTCTTTTCTGCTCTGAGATGCCTTAAAATTTGGCTACGCTGTATAATGATTGAAAATGATTAATAAATCTTGCTCTAATGCATGTTCACTGTGAAATACTTGGCAATCCAGATGTTGCTTCCTTCATGAGAAATTTTGTAAGTATGACACCGAAGCATAAGTCAGTTTTTATAATATATAAATATAATATAATATAAAAATGTCAATAAGCTAGCTTAAAACATTCTAGCCTGCATATGCTGTGTTTGAAATCAACATGTAAACTTTTAGGATACTGTTTTTTTAGTTGTTGCAAACATTTAGATGTTTGTTATTTTTGATAGACTACACATTGTAAACAGTAGACTGCAATAGTAAACAACTGTTCAGTTTTTGAACTGACATAACGTATCAAACAAAAAGTATTTTAGTGCCGAAGCTGAATGCTCTATATTTTTATGTTATTATTTTCAAAATACATCTAAGTAGGTCGTTTCATTTTATTTATGTAACATATACTTTGCATAGATAACGCATTGTCTTGTTAGTTTTTTTTTAATGTTACATGAAACGTGTATTTTTTTACTCGTGTTTCTGAGTTTTCATTTCCTGCCACTTATAAAACTCTTTTGGCATGATCTGTGTTTATGATTATGAAGACCATATTCTATATATTTAAAATCATTTTAAAATTAGTTTTAAACTCTGGTAATCTAAGCAGAGAAGAGACAACCATAAAACACTTTAGCCTTCTAAACATAGAAAGAATACTAAACAAATTATAGGAAAAATATTTTGAGGCGAGAAGCTAAATGATGAAAAGTCTAACATCATTCAAAAACTATACTGGGAGACCAGAATAACTTTCTTATTTCATTCCTGTAAAAGCTATTTTGATTGTTTTTTTTATTATATTAAAACACTGTTCTCACATTGTTCCAATTCAGATTGGCCAAAAATAAAACCCTGCTTCTGGTATGATCTTCCTCATCTACTTTAAACTATTCAAAGATGACATTGAACAATGTCTTTCTAAATTACTTGAGCTTCTATGAGATGATGCCACTCAAGAAGTTTCCTCTCAAGACCCATAGAGACAGGTGGTCCTTCAACAGTTTTTCTAACAACCAGTACTTCACGAGAGCCCTGCTAGCACATGTTTATCTACTGTTGAGCACCCTTATCCTTTATCAGCAGCAAAGTGCGATGTTGGCTCACCTCTTTACAAATACTGCCCACAGGCAAGCACCCCCACTGAGACTCTGAGTAGACCGATCAGGAGAACTGTACACACACGTGCTTTCCACGCACCACAAAGGAAAAGAAACTAAACAGACTATGTCATACATATGATAAATACTGATGTGTCAATAGGAAATAAAGAGGACGTATACTTACACATGGACGACAAACGCAATTAATTTCGTATAATAAAACTAAACTGGACTCAAAAAACCACTATAAATATTTTAAGGAATTCATGATCAAATAAACAATAAATTTGTACCTGTCGTTTGTCCTTTTTATCATGAAAACAAGCAAAGTCCCCAAAGCATTTTGTACTTTTATTTCTTGAATCGCAAATCCAAATTATATAATCCACAATGTCATACAAGAATAATTACCCCGATTTAAAAGCTAACAAAATTTATATTGTAAGGTTTGAAAACTTTCTGAAAACTAAAATTATTTGTACACCAAAGAAATGATTATCATTTCTCTTTCTCAAAGAAAAATACACAAAACAAACTTATATTTGTTTTTATGCCAAAGCTGCTTGGGCTATCTTCCGCTGTCCGTAATTTTGAACTAACTGACCAAAGAGAAGTTAGCCAGTCAGCAACGCCCTATCACCCACCAAAAACGCTTTGGGATTGACCATTACTCTTATAACGCACCCACAGTTTCAATGCGAAAATGTACAGGAACTATTTTGTGGTATCGCACGGATTCGAACCAGCTTGCCAGCACCGAAATACATAGCTGTACAACAGGTTGAACCAGTGTTCTAAAAACAAAACTTAAAAGACCTTATTTACATAAGTTTTGTTTCTTTCTTACCTAGGCATATTTTGTTAAGAAAAAAACAACAACAATGCTACATTATTCTTCGTTATCACAACTCTATGGCAATAATATAAATATAAATCTCTCAACTTTCAACTTTCTGGAAAACAGTGTATCTATAATATAAAAAATAATCATGTTAGACCATGTTTACAGAGAGTCTAGTATAAAACATAACCATGTTTACAGAGAGCCTAGTAAAAACACAAACATGTTAGACCATGTTTACAGAGAGTCTAGTATAAAAACAACCATGTTTATAGGTATAGAACTGTGTAAGAAATTACGCGTGGTGGTTGTTGAAAGTTGAAAAAGAAGTATGTTGTAGGTTCAACCACCTGGAGGCAACAAGTTATTAACTACAGATATATATGTATATTTTATAATATATACTGTTGTAGATACAACGTTTCGGGCAATGGCCTTCATCAGGTATCTCAAACTGAACAATAAAACCATAAACGAAAAATTTCTAAATCGAAGATCGTGTGACAATATAGCAAATATATGTGTCTAACGATGTTTACAAACGCTTGAACAAGATGAGAGTATTAGAAAGTTATATATACACATACTTACGTACATCTAACCTATATAAAAGCCGATGTGTGTCACGTCACGCTTGATTTCTCGAAATAGGAGTCAAAAAGCCAAAATGCATTTATCCAGATAGAATAGTTCGATTACTGTCTGCTCATTACGATTTTAGTGACGAGGGTACAAGGTCGGTCAAGAAACCTTATAAGTGTAGTGAGTGTTGGTATAATAAGCCTAAAGAAAAGACGTAGTGTGGGATCACCTAGCCTAGAGGCAAGAGCATAAATTTTTCATGAAAGTAAAAATAAGAATTCAATTTTAAACTTAAATCGTTTCTGAATTTAACTGTTTTCTGTTATATCACCAACGTTTATAATAAAAAACAGACCTCTTTAATAAAAGGGACTCTAAATTAAGAAATCAACAAATATTTTCCCAGTTTTATTGTCCATACATTTCATTTTATACTTTCAGTACATAGACTAACAACAATGTTAGGTTACAAGCAAAGACCCGCAAAACATATCTGACCAAATTATTATCTTTATCGTAACAGTAGTTCTTTAAATATAGCATTTCTAGCACAATACAAACGAAGTGTAATCGTAGACAACGAAATGTGTAAATCCACTTGTACATAGGCCATACTTTATAAAACTTTAACTTATGCTAGGCCTAAGTTCGATAAAGAGATAAATTAATACTGTAACCTGTGTACGTTTTTTATCTATTTATTTTTTACTTTAGTTAGGACTAAACTTTACTGTACTTAATACTTTCGATAAATAAACTTATTATGTTATTCTACGACCTAATATCAAACCTTTTTTAAAACTTTGATAAGTTTTTAATATTCTGTTGTACAAAATGGTTATTAAAGTATATTTACATTCCCCTTTTTTTATTACTTCTTGTTTCATACAGCAACTGTAGCGACTTGATCACTGAGCTTTGCAGCTCTCTGCCGCAGGCAGATGTTTGTCGTCGAGTG
>NW_013671458.1:47623-52546 GCF_000517525.1 Limulus polyphemus | reverse complement strand
TAGCCATTGTCGGAACGTAGTGTTACCAAAACTCACTGACTTTTTCTGTATATTAGAAGTTGTTAATCTAACTGATTTTTACCAAAAATTATTTTATGAATACGCCACGAATTCATTTCATGAATGATTTTAATTTTTGACTGTCTCGGCTGCACTTTTTTACCTCTGTTGGTCAAGCTTGATTTCGCAAAATTTATTTATTTCACTTAGCTATATATATAGAACAGATAAAATTGGTACCAGTAATCTTTCAAAGGGACCATTTTAAATTGGTATTATTGCCTTCCCTATTATCTAATATTCACTTTTTAGTATGATGGACCTTTTGTTTTGGTAGCTTTCCAACTGAATTGCCGCATTTTATGAATGTTGCTAGGAAACATCAGTTCTGATTATTTTGTGTACGGGTTTCAGACGTGTGGTGAGGGGTACTTGTAATGTCTGTGGTGAGGGGTACTTGTAATGTCTGTGGTGAGGGGTACTTGTAATGTCTGTGGTGTGGAGTACTTGTAATGTCTGTGATGAGGGGTACTTGTATTGTCTGTGGTGAGGGGTATTTGTGTTGTCTGTGGTGTGGTGTACTTGTAATGTTTGTGATGAGGGGTACTTGTATTGTCTGTGGTGAGAGGTACTCGTAATGTCTGTGGTGAGAGGTACTTGTAATGTCTGTGGTGTGGAGTACTTGTAATGTCTGTGATGAGCGGTACTTGTATTGTCTGTGGTGAGAGATATTTGTAATGTCTATGGTGAGGGGTACTTGTACTGTCTGTGATAAGATGACCAATTTAACCTCAGTGACTTGGAAGATGAACAGTCGTGGATCACACTTCTTTATGCTGCAGATATTAGAAACTTCATACCAATACTAGACATAGTGTACAACTTCTCAGAATTCAATACCATCGGGATTGTAGTCAGAAGTTTACTCACAAAAAAAAACAGATAATGAGAAGCTCAAAGTTATACCATCAGGCCATAGTAATATACCACACATCCGTTTTTTGAAAATGAATGTATATTTTTTCAGAAGGAGAGGTACAATAAAGGAAGTCGGACAAGAGAAAATTTTAAAAGCTGTTCAGAATTCAGAGCAGATGATAAGGTTAAAATGTCTGTAACTCTACAAATACAAACATACTCAAAGAATGCAGAGCTTGCATGTCTAATATTGGGCTTATGTTCAAAAGATCACATTTAGAGTGAAGCAAAATACCATGGATCTTGTCACAGAGAATTTGTTCGAATAAGTTATAAACAACAAAAAATGTCTTCGCCAGATCCATGTACTGAAGAAAACGTACAGCATAAAACAGAGAATGCAGCTTTTGAAAAGTTATTGATTTCTATCAAGAGCTAATATGCACCCCAAAAGTATTAGAATGGCAGAAGAAATAACTAAGTTTGGTGGTACTCTCCGTGACTCATCAAGGAAAACTTACTGAGAAAAGTATCTACCATATTTTTTGAACTGAAATTTCCTAGCAAATCTTGCAAAAAAATTCTTGTTTATCCCACCACATTATAAATGGAGCAGTTGGTTCAGGAGAATTTGCAGCTGAACAAAAGACTTCGTGGGTGGTGAAGAAGAAGTAGTAATTAAAGCAGCTCAGATTCTCTGTCAGAAAACACTGCCCACTTCACAGCAAGTGCCATGGCCACCATCAGCTATATATTTGAAACCAGATAAGATTTCATTATATATTCCTTCCAAAGTAGCCACATTCTACAACACTATTCTGTCTGGTAGTATAATAAACTAACACAGTGTACTGCTGCTGCTTCAAACAGGAACATACCCCCACTCAAATGAAATTATGGAATAAATGGACGCCATTTGGAAATTACCCATAATTCCAGCTTCTCTCTGATTTTTCACCTAGATTAAAATGTTTACAATATAATAGGATATGGATGTAAGTATCAATGAATATCTATCAATTCAAATATTGTTATGCCCATGAGATACATGAAGGCCCGGCATGGCCAGGTGGTTAGGGCGTTCGACTTGCAATCTGCGGGTCGCGGGTTCGAATCCCATGACACAAAACATGCTCGCCCTTACAGCCGTGGGGGCGTTATAATGTGACAGTCAATCCCACTACTACTCGGTGTAGTCCAAGAGTTGGCGGTGGGTGGTGATGACTAGCTGCTTTCCTCCTGGTCTTACGCTGCTAAATTAGGGACGGCTAGAGCAGATAGCCCTAATGTAGCTTTACGCGATATCCATAACAAACTAACTAACTAACAGATACATGAAAATGTCAAAGTTTTCATTTTTCCTCGTAATACTCACAAGCTCAGCCTTCCCCCTCTTCCCCACTCAATAAGTGGACGAGAATGAGTGGAAGGCTACCATTAGGCATTATCCATCATATGTTTTTGTGTTTGTACAAGTGTGACGATTGGTTTTAAAGTGTTTTTAGCTGGTTCCTCGAGATGAGTAGTAGGCCCGACTCAACTGATGGACTAGTAGGGATGGCTCGGATAGTTAATTGAAATGGTAATTTAAATATCTCCTCAATAGGTCATCAGAACTTTACAATACTATAGTGTTTCCTTTTATAACAATATCCATGTAATGACTGAGTCAAAAGTTCTGGGAATGTCTGTAAATATCATAGCAAAAGGTTTGAATTTCTTGTTCTTCTTGCTTCTGCTTCTTTTTTAATACAAAAACCAAAACAATGGCGTCAACCAATTTCACTGAGGTGACATTGGTTGACACGGAGTATTCGTTTTTAAAAGTATTATTAATACGGTCCAGTGGTAAGACAGTTTGCCGCCTGAGTAAATGAACAAGTGGATTCAGGGATCCAACTATCTAAACAAATGTGGGTGCCTTCTAGGTCTTCGACAATAAATTAAGCATGTAATACTTATTTATAGCTTCTGTGGTTCATAATACGGTACAGTCATAATTCCATGACTCCACGACATTATTGATGGCTCTGTAGATCATAATACGTAATGGTGTAACTACAAAAGATCCTCTCCCGCATACAAAGTAATTGGACCTCCTACATATATTTCCTTTGTCGACAATTCTAATTTGTCAGGCTATTCGAATCCCCTTTTGGCTCAACCTCCCCTCCCTCCAACGCAATTGCAGAGGCTGTGGGGGATACTTAGGCCATTGATAATACAGTATAGTATAATTCCATGGCTCCACAAGATTGCTATTTTGAAATACAACAATGGGTATACTTTAAAGGTATGTATAACACAGGTATAAGGGGTCTGGAGTACCTCTAATTTAAAAAAAAAATTTTTTGTCTATTGTGGAGGTTTAATTCTCCATAATTTTACTTCACTACAAAAGCGCGTCAGTACAACTATCAATGACAATGAATACCCATAACACTTGAAAAATAAAATAAAATATAGACAAACAGCTATGTTCCCTTACGTCAATGATGGCATGTAAACAGCATAAAGTCAGTGCAGTATTTAGAAGTTACAACACAATATGATCGCAGTTAGTCTACAGCAAATCACCTAGACACAAGGGAAAGCAAAAAAAACACCATTCACAAAAACACATATGAATGTGGACTCCAATGCTTTAGAGAAACAGAACAAAAACAGAAATTAGAAGAGACTAATACGCACATAAGATTTTGTAAATACCGACCTCTCTGCATTAGCTCATCATGACAGAGTAGAATATCATACAATAACTTGAAATGATTCTAAATTAATGGGGTATGAACCATTCACGATAAAAGAAACATTCTACATCCACCAAACTGATAACACACTCAACCAACTTCAGCAAAACATGGAAAGCTGTTAAATATATATTATCGAGAAGATCCAGGATCGAATCTTAACCACTACCACCACAGAATAATCCTTTTCATGACTTCCTCGAAGATGGTAACATATAAGCAACCGGTACATAGGATAAAAGCTAAATAATTAATAAAGACGAATTAACAATTAGATTTTGGTGACCGTATACGTTACTAACCATGACAAAGATCAACATTCAGTTGCTACAGCCTTATCTTAATGTGAAATGTATTTAATCATTTAAGATTTCATTCATTTCAACGAAATGCCATAGCATAATACGGGTATTCTGTTATTGTACAAAACCGATTACATTCCTTATACAGAAGTGAAGAAATCAATATTCCGTAAGGAAATGGAAAGGTAAAAATAAATATTCCACATTATGCTTGAATGAATACATTTCCGTAAATATACATATTTTTTAGAGTGTATTTATTTGGGACAGAACTGTACTTGTTTTTATCTACTATGTAAAGACGAAAAGCCGTCCGTCTGTCACGCCGATATCTCGGCCGTTGCGGTTCCGATCAACACGCAACTTGTACGAAACGACGGCGCTACTTTGGGCATATAATTAGATTTGAGGGTAGGTTGGTAGACATTGTGATGAGTAATCTAATCGAATCAGGTATACGCACGCCCTACACTTGGTCTTGCTGGCGCACAAAAGTCACAATCATTGGCTGAAATTCACCATTACGTTTCCTTGGTTGTCAGGGAAACACATTGACGCAACATTACCAATTTTTGTCCAATCGGAACTCTCGGCTACAACTTTATAATAACCCGCACGTTATCCCCGCAACACATTTTAATTTTGAAAATGCCAAAGTTAAAGAGCGCTTCTTCAACTCAGAAAGCTAATACGCGGAAATCAGGAAGACAGTACAAAGAGAAGACCCCGAAATTCATAATAAAATTCATTGCCTTTACCATCACAGTTAATAATTTACAGGGTCATACAGTTGACCAAGTAGGAATACGTCTTTGAGAATCAATTTTTTCGCATTTTTCAATCTATAAGGATTTATCAAGAAGAAGATTTGAACATAACACAGAAGTCAAAATGCTAATCAAGCAATACTTAAAGGAGATGACCAAGTATATAAAAAAATGTTGCTTTCGTGA
>NW_013671458.1:39907-47353 GCF_000517525.1 Limulus polyphemus | reverse complement strand
TTCGTGAAATACTAGAAATAGGATAGTGATTCTCCATACATATATTGTTACTAGATTATATTTAATTTTTAGAAAACATGTTCATAAAACATTTATTTAGATATAATTTTGAGAAGAAAAATTAATAATTATTTCTTGTCATACAACGGTCATTCAGCTTGTTGGTTATAGAGTAGTCTAAGAGTTTTTACATTTTGAAAATGATCTTGTGTTGATAAAGGAATTTCTATAACTAGATATAAAATACACGGAACCTTATTTAAGAGCAGTAAAAATGTACAAACTATTTAGTTTTGTTTTTCTTTTAATAAACAACAAGGAGCTCTCTTTCGTGATATAATCACATATGAAAAAAAAAGGTAAAATGAATTTGAAGAGATCGGCGCAATTTTCATAGCTCAGTAAATAGTGGTCTTCATATTATTTCCATGTGAGAAGAAGACATGCATCGATATAGTTTATCGTTTGCTTAAATCACTTAAAGTTTTTGTGCTTTTATTACAAAACAGCAATTTAGACCAGAATGATAACAAATATATGTATTGCTACCACAACAGAAAAATCTCCAAGGCTAATCAGTTGTTCTTTAGAGCTATCCATTCACATTAAAATGCTTTTCTTGTGACACTTATGAGGACTTGTTTTGTAGAAAACTATCAACTATATTTACGCATTGTTTTATTAGTGTTTTTGACTGCAGTATAATTCGTAAGGTGTTAAGCTGTTTCAGCCAAACTTCACACATATATTTACATGAAATCATTGCAATTCTAGATGAAACAAACCTACCGAGGACAAAGGAAAGCCAACTCACTCCTAATTCCATGTTTATATATATATATAACTATTAGAAGATATGTACCATCGAATTATTATCATATTACACTTTCACGTGTTGAACGTCTTCTTACGACATGCAAATTTCTACGTCAGTGAAATTTTTTAAAACTCTGGTTTGACTGTTTTTAAACACAAAGCTATACAGTGACATTAGTGGAATACTTTTAGTTATACACAATCATTATTGTAAAATACCCTGCGAAGGTCAGTACATTTTTATTTCAGTCATCTTTTAAACACACTAATATGTCTTGGATCACTTTATTAAGTAATTAAAAGAACATATATGATTAAAAAATTACACTTTCTTGGTGCTTCAACATTTTTACACTAACAATTATTCGTTATATACTTTCAGACAAAACATTTCAGTTAAAAATGAATTATTAATTGTCCGCATGGCATGTTTTTTAAATACATGATAAACGAAATATAATTAATTAAATTAACAACATCATCGATCTTTAACGTAGCCATGGCCTGACTGAAACTGTTTAATTTTTACTTAAATTAGAAATTGCTGCGATATTTAGGATTAAACCAGCGCCCATAATATGCAAAAGAACAAAACACATTTTCTGCACATAGTCACACACACACACGTACAAAAAAAAAATATTCTTTAAGGAATAATATATCAATAGTTAAAAATTATTTGCCTATAATCACAGTCTTTCGCTAAAACGTGTTTATAGTTTTTTTAAAAAAAGCAAACACTAGCAGTGACCCGTAAAGTATTTGTGGTCAAATTAGTATCTTTATTGTAACAGTACTTCTTTAAATAAAGGATTTCTATATAATACAAAAGAATTCTAATAGCAGACACTGAAATATATAAGTGCATCTTAGGCCTAACGTCAGTTAAGCCTTTATTAAGTACAGCCTATATTCGATAAGGAGATAAATTAATACAGAAACTTGTGTACGTTTTTTGCTTTGGTCTAGTTAAGGCTCAACTTTACCGTACTTAATACTAACAATACATAAACGTATAATGTTATTCTACGAAAAAAAAGAAAAGAAAATTTCCTGACAGGAAATTATTTTTAAAAGATAAAACTTTCCTCAACTGGGGTGTTCAGGAATACTGTTATCCCCCTTCTACGACCTAACTTTAGATCTTCTTTAAAACTCTAATAAGCTTTTAGTATGTTGCTGTACACAATGTCTACTGCGGTATATTTACATCAGTTGAAATGAAAGTGCGCGTGCATGCGCAATTAGATATTTTCAAGCAAGCATAAATGCTTGAAAAATATCACAAAGTATAACAGAAACAGATAAGACGTGAGAATATCATCAACTCACCTTCACAAGATGGACAGCATTCACCAGGTGGCGGGGGATGAGGATTACGGCATGGAACGTGGCAGTAATTCTTAGCTTCTGTGAGCACCCCAGACTGACAATAACAATGAGAACAATTTTACTGGTAAATATAGCATGGAAATAAAAGGTTGATTTATTGATGGGGTACAATACATTAATCATATTCTAATAACTTCAAATGGCTAGAAATATTATGTGATAAATGTTGGCTCAAGGCTGGAAAAACATGTGTTTCCCCTCATAATACTAAGATGAATTTAAACTGTATGAATATTTATATGTATATGAAAGAAATCATCACAAACATAAAAACATGTGTTTCCCCTCATAATTCTAAGATGAATTTAAACTGTAGGAATGTTTATATGAATATGAAAGAAATCATCACAAACATAAAAACATGTGTTTTCTCTTATTGAATTATATTTGAAGTCTTAAAGCAAATTTGAAATCTCTATATGTTGTTGGTGTAACTATAATTCACCTAATCATAACAGGCTGAAGAACTGGAAGATGAACATCTGATAGCAGCTTTAGCTGTAATGCTCCTGTTTTCAGAGATGTGGTATAAAAGGTGCAACTCAGGCTAGATCGGTACTCGGTAAGTTACTGAGATGTTGTGTCAATTGTGGACAACTTAAAATACTATTTGTGGTAACCTATGAGATCTATCAACCACATCGTAATAAGTTACTGAGATGTTGTGTCAATTGTGGACAACTTAAAATACTATTTGTGGTAACCTATGAGATCTATCAACCACATCGTAATAAGTTACTGAGATGTTGTGTCAATTGTGGACAACTTAAAATACTATTTGTGGTAACCTATGAGATCTATCAACCACATCGTAAATATATAACTAAATCTAACGACTGTGATTTGAAAATAAATTTACAGCGTTGCACTGTGAGTAGTTACAACGTCTCAGTTTCAGTTGTTGAATGTTTTATATGATTTATATTAACTTCGCAGAAATACATTACTTGACCTTTGTTTTAACGCTGCACCTGGAAATTTAGAACCTTATGTTTTTAACGCAGTTTTATGTCTACATCAAAAACTTTCTGTCCAAAAAGTATTTGTTTAAAGCATAACAATATGTATAAGCAGTAATTTTAACTTAAAACAAATAAATTTGTGGTTATTTACGACGATCACATTCAGCTGCCTTGAGGTCAGCCATTGTTCAAAACACTAATTACATCTACCAGAGATATATTTTAAGTTTGGGGCTATAAAAAAGGGAACAATCCAACATTTTCACAAGCGTTTAATCGTAAAATTACCGATGGAAATCCATGTGAGCCTTATCTTTTTTTTAACACATTTTATCTTACATTTATGCACCAAATTGCTTGTAGATCTACGACATGGTCCCTAATAACATCAAAAAATGCAACAAAACTACCATTAATGTTGCAAATAATTTCACTAATTTCTGCTAGACGTCCTGTATGCATTTTACATAGAAAATGGGTGTTTTCAAGAAATTTTGTTGGTCAGTTGTTTTTTTTTCGCTTAGTGTTACAACGGGAAAAACATAATATGGTGAAGGATATAATAACAAGTCGGTAATTTTAAAGTTAAACACCTGAAGATAGGAAACCCTACCAATAATTGATATTAATAACATGTATACTGACGTCATCAACAAAGTTCTAGCAGAATGTTTTGTTTCACAAATGATTTGCTGCTGATTGGTTGATTGGGGTGGGAGGTGGCAAACAGTTCAAATCCGTAAGAATATTTCTGTGTACACATTTGCAAATGATATAGCTGGAACTTCTACATTTTATCACAGTGATTTTATTTTACTTGGGAATATGAAGCGACTTGGTTTATAAAAGGAGGGTAAAATGAAAACAAAACTGACAGTAGTAATAACCCATACATATTGTCTTCAGACACAAAAAATCTTACTGTAACTTTACTTCTTTTAACCGATTTGGAAACGAGTTTTGTTATGTAAGATTTTATCGTCACAATAATAATGGCGTTAAAACATTAAACAGGAACTTTACTTGTCTACCAAACCATATGATCACCAAGTCAGATCACAGTTGCTTGTGTTTGTATGTATACAAGACCTCACTTGCGTTTGGTTAGGCCCACGTCTTCCTGATGTCTCCCATGTTATACACTAGTCTAGTGAGTGTATCTTGTGTACCTCTGAAGGCATGCTATCTTATTATATATTGAATTTTACTGTTTGTGTCAGATTGACATAAGGACTTTACATCTCTTAAAATCTCTTTACTGATACCAAGAACTCGCTGTATTTGCTTACGTACGTTGAAAAATAGCGCCACTAGTGGGAAGCTTTTTATCGCCACATATTTCTCATTTCTATTTCTCTATACAAATACAAATTACACAGATTAGTATACTAATGGGTATAAAAACCCATTGTGTTTCACTTTGGATTATTTATAAACAATTCTTTATATTATATTATTTATACGGTTATTTATTAATATTATTTATATTTACTAAATCACCGAAGTATTATTTGAATTAACTGTCTTAGAAGTTTCGTGCAAATCTGCACAAGAACTATCTGCGTATAACCGTCCCTTTTTCTGAACTGACAGACCAGAGGGGAAGAAGGCAGTTAGTCAACAGCACTCACCGAAATCTTGAGCTATTTTAGTCTGACTGGATAATGGGATTCGACCGTCATTCTTACAGTGTACCCCTCCCCCCGGGTTCAAATCTGTGGAGTGAGAGCAATGAACCCTCAGATTCACAGTTAGGGCAAGTTATGCACTGAGCAACGCCCAGCCCATGATTTAAAGTAAAATACCCATTAAAGACGACTCATGAATGTAAAATCGTGAGAAACACATAGTACGTCTTTTTAATCTGTTTTGTCACTAATACCTATTTCATTATTATGTACAAAACTTTGTTCTAACCTATATTTCTGTAAACTATTTAAACAAAAGAAAGATTTAATCACCTTATAAAATTCGAACAGTAAATGGAAAATAATTACCTCACATGAAAATGTCCTGCAAGGATCAATAGAATCAGTCCAAATAGTCCCACTTTCGTGCTTTGTACCATTGAAAAAGCAGTCTGAAAAATATTAAATTAATTTTACCGCCTATATATCGTTGAAGTATCTACTGTTAATCTTATATACATATATATTTGTTTAGCAAAACAGTACTGAAAACTTAGTATACTCTAATATTATAGTTTTAAAGTTAGGATTCTTAATACTAGAGTTTTTGAGCAAAAACGTATTGATTAAAACTGACACCTTTACAAATAGATCATAATAAGGTAATTTTACTGAATCTTTCATCCTAAACATCACAGTTCTTTGTGAAAACTATATAAAACTATCATTCTAACGATCAACAACTCTTTATTTAATTATATAAGACATACACTATAAGAATCAAAGATTATCTGTAAGAAACTAACATCATGAGATTCAACAGGTCTTTATGTAACTATACGATACTGACACCTTAATAATCAACAAGTGTTTTCATACGACTAAATGAAACTAACATCCTGAGAATCAACAGGTCTTTATGTAACTATATGATACTGACACCTTAATAATCAACAAGTGTCTTCATACGACTAAATGAAACTAGCATCCTGAGAATCAACAGGTCTTTATGTAACTATATGATACTGACACCTTAATAATCAACAAGTGTTTTCATACGACTAAATGAAACTAACATCCTAAGAATCAACATGTCTTTATGGAACTAAATAAAACTGACATCATAAAAATAAAAAAGTCTTGATGCGACTAAATGAAATCAACATCATAATAATCAGTAGATATATTTATATTGAAAATGACATTCGTTAAAACTGATAGATTTTAAGCGAATAGTATTGAAACTGACAAAATTACGATTGGAGGTTTTGGCTTAAAAATATTAAAACTCATTTAAAAAAGTATAGTAATAATATAGAATTTGGCACGCCTTAAATAAAAGGTTGTAGTAGAGTAGCTATATCGACATAATCTCTAAGTTTGTAAAGTTGTGTTGGCACCTACAAACTCCACCACTGTTGGGGTATTCAATCATTATGTATATCTTTGTGTACGTTGGTATGACAATTCAGTCACTATGCAGTCCAATTTGAGGGCTTCAAGTAAATACAATTGAAGTCCGTCCGCAGAATGTTTGAAAGGAGGGGGTCTAATTTGTGAGATCAAAAGCCAACACATAATGTGCGAAGCATGCTAATGCTACGAGGGTCTGGGGGTATGCCCCCAGAAACCTAATGTAAAGAATCCGGGCTACAGAACCTGACAGTAACAATACGGCTTCGGAATTCCAATTAGCAAGTGTCAACAGAAGCCATTGTATACGACTATTTCAAGCCATAAAATGCTAATGTTTCATCAGAAGAATGTTGACTATGTATAAAACATTAAATACTAAAAGCAGCTGCGCTATAACTATATAAGGATAATTTTTGCATCACAAAAATAGGGGGTTCTGCTGAACCCCCACCTGTGTACGTGCGTGTAATTAGTTTGATTACAGGATATGTTTACTGGCCACGTGGTGGAGTTTGAGAATTCCATAACAGTGTATAACTCATACTGAGATAATTAAAGATTGTTTCTGGATGTTTCCAGTGTGCTATTTTTGTACAGGGTTTACATTTCTATCACGAGGTGGTCGTCCCCTGTTGAATGTATTTAATTATTGAGTGGCAGAACATTTTACAAGTATCAACTTTCACTTACTATAGAAACAGGCATTCATTTGTGCTCAGTTCACATATTATTTTGAGTCTGACTTGTGTAGCCTTTTTCTTACTAACCAGCCCAAGTTACTTATTTATTCAAAGTTGGTTATGACATCTAAAAATTTGCTAGAATGTATACCTATCTCATAGTTCAAAATGTTTATGAAATATCCTTGGTTTACAAACTATGTTTTACTCACCTTTACATAGATCACAATAAACTACGCTTTACTCACCTTTACATAGATCACAACAAACTACACTTTACTCACCTTTACATACATCACAACAAACTACGCTTTACTCACCTTTACATACATTACAACAAACTACGCTTTAGTCACCTTTACATACACCGCAACAAACTACGCTTTACTCACCTTTACATACATCACAACAAACTACGCTTTACTCACCTTTACATACATTACAACAAACTACGCTTTAGTCACCTTTACATACATCACAACAAACTTCGCTTTACTCACCTTTACATACATCACAACAAACTACGCTTTACTCACCTTTACATAAATTACA
>NW_013671458.1:34446-38907 GCF_000517525.1 Limulus polyphemus | reverse complement strand
CATACATCACAACAAACTACGCTTTACTCACCTTTACATAAATTACAACAAACTACGCTTTACTCGCCTTTACATACATTATAACAAACTACGCTTTACTCACCTTTACATACATCACAACAAACTACGCTTTACTCACCTTTACATACATCACAACAAACTACGCTTTACTCACCTTAACATAAATTACAACAAACTACGCTTTACTCACCTTAACATAAATTACAACAAACTACGCTTTACTCACCTTTACATAAATTACAACAAACTACGCTTTACTCACCTTTACATAAATTACAACAAACTACGCTTTAGTCACCTTTACATACATTACAACAAACTACGCTTTACTCACCTTTACATAGATCACAACAAACTACGCTTTAGTCACCTTTACATAAATTACAACAAAGTACGCTTTACTCACCTTTACATAAATTACAACAAACTACACTTTACTCACCTTTACATACATTACAGCAACTCCGTTTCTGATCATACAGAAGAAAGTAGCAGTTTTTTCTATGGCTATATTGGCATTTTTCTTTGCATACAACCCTTCCGTTCTGTTGAAGAATATAATAATATACAATAGTTCAATATCGGTTCTTATTTCATACAGATAATTACGTCAATACACATCATCTGTCAAGTTATCCTTTGTCTAAAACACGAAACTCAATTAAACCTACAATAGTTCAATATCGATACTTATTTTACACAGATAATTACATCAATTCACATGATCTGTCAAGTCGACCTTTGTCTAAAACACGAAACTCAATTAAACCTACAATAGTTCAATATCGATACTTATTTTAAACAGATATTTACATTAATACACATGATCTGTCAAGTCATCCTTTGTCTAAAACACGAAACTGAATTAAACTACTTCAAAGTATAAGTAGAAAGTTTTCTATCAACGAGCATTTTTTCCACTATTTAAATAAAATGTTAGGAAAAGTGAGAATTTCTTTTTAAAATAAAAAAAAGTATTTTGAAGTGTTTGTGTTTAATGTAATTTTATTCATTTTTGTTACTGTGCAGTAATCGTCGTTGATGATTGTGCCTATAAACTACAAAGCAAATGACCGTTACTTGATTCTTTTGGACAACAAATTACAACACCGGACAAGGAAAGTCACCCCCAGTGGCACAGCGGCATGTCTCTGGACTTATACCGCTAAATACCGGGTTTCGATAATCGTGGTGGGCAGAGCACAGATAGCCCTCGGTTGAGCTTTGTGCTTAATAATAAACATCAACATCAAACATCAACTTTCAGAGCCCGACAGCACTTACACTCCTGCAGGTTCATTCTGTACAGCACTTACACTCCTGCAGGTTCATTCTGTACAGCACTTACACTCCTGCAGGTTCATTCTCTACAGCACTTACTACCGTCTCTTTTATCCCACTTACTTGAATGTTCATAAACAACTTTAACTTACCAAAAACTAAATCTCTTTTTTATGGAAGTATAACGCGTGACTTTATGTGTAGATACCAGTGTATAAAACATACACTTGGAACACGTGTAATGAGTGAGTTTATATTTTCTGATAATTCGACTTGCTGTGACATGTTTTGTATACAATTGACGACTCACGGCGGGATGATCTAGAACTTGGAATCTGGTTGGTATGCTTGCATGGTTTAACATCGTTCTGAACAACCAAATCAAGACAGATTTTCGTTATTAAAATTATATGCCCTGAACGAAAGCTCATGACCATTATATGTGAGGCACAAAACTCATATAAACGCCAAAAGATTTATACTCAAATCAACGAAAAACGTATCCTATGAACGATATATTTTCACTCTTTTCGATATCAAAATCATTGAAAAAACTCAGTGCCCAAATTTGGGATTTAGAAAGAGATAGATGTGCAGTGATGAAATTCTTAGGGTTAAACGTTTGATATAGAAACACAGATGGCCGGTTTCTACCTTTGTTGTAATTATTACATCCACTTGACATTCATATATAATATATTTCAACTTAATATTCAGCCTTTTCACCATGTCCCCCGTTACGACAGTCGTAAATCTATGGACTTACAATATTTAACTCCGCAGTGGACACAGCAAATAGCCTATCGTGGCTTTACTCTAACACAAACACACGTTTCCACTATATATTTCAAGTTCAAAATATGTGCTTCAGTATGTATTTCAAGTTGATTTTTAGTTCCCCATAATGTATTTAAAGATAATTTAACGCATAGTATGTATATAAAGTTAATTTCAGTGTTCTCAGTATAGACATTTTTAATGATATAAAAATAATACTCTAGAAACAAAAAGAAAAAAAAACGTGTTTATATTTAATGTAAAAGCCCCTTACGTCAACACTCGCAATCATATTTGTTATCGACAAGCGTATTCATGAAAGTGAAGCACTTACGTGGTTTTATATATATTAACAAAAAACGTGACAAGATAATATTCTGAAAGCTAGATTTGGGTCAATCAAGACAAAGCTCTGCCTCAGGGTTCCTGAGGGTTATCAACATAAATGACGCAATTACTCTGGTATGAAAGGCATGACTAGTTTAACTTCTGTAGATTTCTTTATTCACCTGCGCAGGATAATAGCTTGCGACAAGGTGAGTTGCACGTGCAGGTGATGGTTCCGTGGTCACCTATTTGATGCAATCTGTTTTCTTTTCTAGTTGTACCTCTCGTTTTGAAACGAAATTGAGTACTTACATTTAAAATGAAAGCAATTAAGTAAGAGCAGCAAGATTCCAGGTCATTTAGTTAAAGTTGGGCGCCAGTAGACCAAAACTTCGCGAACAGATAGCAAGCAACACGCGAATAAGTGTGCGAACCGGTTGAGCTGTTCCCAAGGTCTAACATCCTTGCAACTACTAAACATCTCTCACAGCAGAATAATTGCACATAACACAAATAAAATGGAATTCTGCGTTTTAACGAATCGATCAGAAGAGCGATCAGTAACAGAACAAAAGTACTAAGATTATATTAACAAAATTGCCATAAAATTTCATGTTTTTGTAATTTTCTTTGACTTGATATCTTGTTGTTGTTTTTACTTTTTAATTTATTTTCAGGTATATCGATACAGTGATACAAATCTAAAATGGTTGATTTTATAATTTTTTTATTTCTTTAAATTAGCCGAAATAAATTTTATTTTACACAGTTACAGATTACTAGAGAATGAAAGTTGGAAAACGTCTGGAAAAAAGTTACTAGAAAATAACTATATTTATTTGAAACAAATGTATTAATAAAACCACCAACTCTAAAACATAAATGTTTTCACTAGTTCGCTAAATTTAAAGTTTAATGATCCCATTAATTCGCTGAATCTAGATCTAAAGCACCACATTCTTGTCTAAAGCACTAATGCGTCTAGTACTTTACTGAGTCTAAAGCCCTGATAATCCCATTCGCAAAAATCTAAAAAGTTAATGCGTCTGAAGCTGTTTTCTTAAGAGGTAAACATCCTAACACTAGTACGAAATCGTAGCAAACAATTAATAGCTGTGCTGTCCAAATGTAAATATGGTGCCTTCATTATAAATATTGGTTGGTGTTCATGGTGTGCCCATACAAATACCTGTAGTATGCAGCCGTTGACGCACATTTCTTATCATCACCTGATCTGAAGGATGACGTTACTTTGGAAACCGTTAGGCATACAATGTGGCAACAACTCGGGCATTCTGGTGACACTATTCATACTGTAAGACTATTAAATTGTTCTCCAACTGAAGACTGTGTGTAAATTATTAGATTATTTGAGAGCAGTTGAAGCACAACGCTTGTGTGCTACGTTATGTATGTGGAGGTATTTTAATATACTTTAACGTTTCGTACCCTTCAAAGGTAAAATGACCTGATTATGCAAAATTCTGACCTTGCATCTCAAACTTCGATTTGGGTATCAACTTTTGCTATGGTCGGATTTCGATCTTTTGTGGCACAACTCCATAAGTATGGAAGAGGTGCATTTACATCTATAACTATTGTTCTTGAGGAGCAATTTTGCTTTTTGTTATTGTTTACAGATTTGCTTTGATATTTTGGACGTATGATGCACATTAATAAAATTTCCGAACCATGAAAATTGAAGATTACCTTGAATAACCCAATTGATATTGTTAGAGTACGTCCTAAAACACCTCATTCCGTAGTACTAATAATTATATTCCTATATCTGTTGTGATGGATTTATTATTACATATTTATTTTAAAAATCGATGTTTGCTTAAATTAAATTTATATTTAGAAATGTACATAACTTATACTGTTAAATATCTAATGCGAAATTCCCGCCTATTTTCTAAAGTTGTAGAAGATTTTCGAGTGTAAGAATCAATAATATATGTGTGTACGTAAAACTGAAATTTCGAGAAACTCTCCACACGCCTATAAATATAATCAACGCGAGGCGCCAAAAACAGTATCTATTATTGATTTCCT